>NC_070647.1:12822225-12925456 GCF_947347685.1 Pleuronectes platessa
TAAAGACCGACCTGTCGCTTTAAGGAGAAACGAGTCCTCACAACGAAACATGCTCGCCAGTCGAGCAGCTAATTGAAAGTGGGAGATTACAGTTGGTGTCCTGTTGCTTTTTTCTAATTGAAGCGTGATAAATAATTCTGCTTTATGAAGAGGGGAGTGTTTTACAGGAACATGAGTGGACACATGTTAGTGCTTAAGCAGAACGTCAAAGAGTCAGAGAGTCCAAAACATGGAATAAGGTCAAAATATGGTTGTAACCTTGCCATACTTCTACGTGTATAAGTGTATACACAGTGGTTCTTTCTTTTTTGTGGTAAATGTATCTTGGAGGCAAACAGTGGGTTCCAGTGGCTTTTATCAGGCCCTCAGTTCCAGTCATCTTGTTAGTCGGGTCTCTGCTGGGTTAGTCATGGATGGATAGCTGCACAATAGAGAAGGTGGTCCGTCGCCCTAGGCCTACACGCACACACTCACTCGCACGTTCACACACACTAAGATGTGAGCGTCGCCCTGCTGCTAAGATAAATTAAACTAAGAGTTGAGTGATGCAGCTCTGTGTTAATTTATCTGTGTTTTTCTGCCCCAAGGTGTGTGTGTGGGTGAATGTGCATTTCTTTAGGGGGGACTTTCTTATGTGCGTGTGTGTGTGTGTGAGATTTTCTAAGAATCCTGGGTAACAACAGCCTGCTGTGTCCCCTGGGGAGGCCAGCCCTTATTATTTTCCTATCATTCATCCAGACAGGAAAGTAACACTTCAGCATATAGAGAGGGGAGGACCGGTGATCTAAAGATATAATCTCTTTCAGATTTTTTTTTTAGCAAAGACGAACGTCTGCGAATAACATATTTTAACACAAGTTTCACTCTCTGCAATATCTCAGAATGGAATTTCAGGTATAGGGAAGCTTGTTGTCAGGATTTTATAATGTGTAGAAGGATAAATGACGCTATAAACGCTTCCATCTTGGCCTGATGATGACGTTTGGAGTATTGTTGATATCTCAGATTGATTTAGAAGCAACCTCAAATCGTTCGTGTATTTGTACATTTTCCCTTTTTATTGTTGTCTGTGTCCCATCCACTGACATGGAGGAGACAAATTCTACGTAGGAATTATCCCTCACGTGTCTGACCTCACACTCCGTTCAGTTCTATTCTCTTCACAAGTGGTTACCATAGTGACCGGGGCTGGACTCCAGAGGACGAAACCTCTCCTCCTCTTCTTCTTCTTCTTCTTCTTCTTCTTCTTCTTCTTCTTCTTCTTCTTCTACTTCTATTCTTTTTCTTCTTGTAAACTCTAATGACCTCTAATTACCTCTTTTATTTAGTTGCTTCATCCCTCCTCTATTTCTAGTCCTCTGCTCTCTACCTCTCCATGATGAAATTTACCATTCATAAGTTTTCCTTCCCTGGGTTTCTCTCCAGCTCTCTCTTCTTATTATGACAAGGGGAAGGTGTTCCGGTTTGAAATGACCCAACTATATAGGCCAGAGAGTGTGTGTGTGTGTGTGTGTGTGTGTGTGTGTGTGTGTGTGTGTGTGTGTGTGTGTGTGTGTGTGTGTGTGTGTGTGTGTGTGTGTGTGTGTGTGTGTGTGTGTGTGTGTGTGTGTGTGTGTGTGTGTGTGTGTGTGTGTGTGTGTGTGTGTGTGTGTGTGTGTGTGTGTGTGTGTGTCCTGCCATCCCGTATATATCTAGGCCAGTCTGATGTGTGCGCTCCATGGACCACTTCCCTAAAGACCACAATGTGTGTGTGCGTGTATGTGCATGTCTGTATGGAGCAGTCCACTTCCCAATAGACCAGACTCACTTTCACACTGGAGTCATAATGGCTAAAACAGACTTGTTATAGGACTCCCTCAACAGTATGTGAGTGAGTGTGTGTGTGTTTTTTTTTTTCCATATCCAGAACTACGTTTAACCAGTTCCAGAAAGAGGAGAGGGTTTCAAAAGGCTGGTTTAACTATTTAGGGGTTCTTTTTTATATATGTGCTGTGGCTCTGGGGGTAGTTCCTCTTCCTTTCAGGGTTTCTGATGTTTCCTAATAACTTCCATTCAGTTATTGTGAGCATAGTAGTGCGCTACATGTCTGTGGTTAAGTAAAAGACCTTATCACATGTCATGTGTTTCATATCACATGCTATAGAGAGTCTCTTAACCTCACACACACACACACACACATGCTAAATGCAAAATATTTTCACAACTGCCTTTCTCCTTTCACATAATAGATTTTGCATGTGTGTGTGTGTGTGTCTGTGGTTTTCACCAAAGTCACCCAGTATGGAAATGAGGTTGAATACACACACACACACGCACACGCACACGCACACGCACACGCACACAATCACTTGCACACACACACTCTAAGTGGGCATGGCAGCAGTTGAAATGTAACTACGGCCATTTCTCTTGCTCTCTCTCTCTCTCTCTCTCTCTCTCTCTCTCTCTCTCTCTTTCTCAGTATTCACCTCTGCTCGTCTCCACGCAGTACCTCGTTTCATCTCATCTTCAAATCTGTGATTTGTATTCCAGATCAATATGTCGGAGCGAAGGAGAGAGGGGAGGAGGGAGCGAGAGGACGGGGAGAGAGGAGATGGTGATGTGTTTTTGGGGGGGTTGGCATGGCGCCTGTTGTGATGTCATCAGAGCAGGAGGCACGTCGTCGCCTGTCTGTTGTCATGTCAACCGAAAGCGATTGCTCATAGATGGGCAGACAGAGGGGAATATGGAGAGCATGTGTACGATGCTGGACTTTAAATATTCATGCGTGTTTTCGTTTAGCATGTGCAAACACACGTTACCTCGATGATGCCATGTTAAACACACACCCCGGCCTGTTTACCGTGGCACTTAGCACTGTTTCCTTCACTGCTCTCAGCGGCGGCCGGGGTAAAATGTCATCGCCGGTCGTCTGTCTGCCTGCAGCGTGATAAAGTTGATGATTAACGACATCACCTCAACGTGGCAGACCGGTTACCAAGGCGACGCCACATTAAACAAACACTGTGTTCTGACAGGGCTGGAGGGAGGGTGGGGGTGGAGGGGAGGACAGATGAGGTGACATAGAAAGAGATGGAGAAGAAAGAGGAGGAGAAAGGAAGGTGAGATTCACTCCTGTGACGTCCTCGTCTCACAGCAGCGGCGGTCAGAGCGTGGCGTGAACCTTTTTAAAGGGTCAATGAAATGAATAGCTTCCATGTCAGGAGAGAGGGACATTACTGCTTCTCTGTTTGTTACTGGAACCGTTTCATGGCCACTCACGCACTGCCAGTGGTTCAACATCCTTTGGTTTCTGAAAGCTGTTGCAAACCCACACAGCTATTAAACTCCAACCCCTTGTCCACCTCTCATCCCCCAGAAAACCTCTCTCCTTTTTGTTTACTTCTCTCCCTTCCTCCCATAACTTTCCACTCTTCCATCCCTTCGCCACCGACTCTCTCGTTTCCACCCTTCTAAACATCGCTAATGAAGCAGAGATCTGCTCGGGGCTATTTTCCTCTCTATCAATATTCTATGCCAATTACCTGTGTCGCGATATAAACACTAGCACAGGGAACATTGTTGCCTCTTGTTAACTTGTATGTAACAGCACTGTGATTGAGAAGTAGTTGCTGGAAGTGATTTTATGGCCGCTGACCACAACCAATTCAATATTTTGATCTGCAGTACATTCACAACACTCGAGCACAGAACCAATGTATGGCCTTGAAGAGTAGAGCCCGGCACACAGCAGTGTGTTTAACAAGCCTCGACCTTTTTTCAATTCTGCCTTATTTGGGTCGAACTTTGAACTTTTCAGGTTAGTCTGAACCAAAATAACCACGGCCTGGACCACTGGACACGATTTAGACAGACCAAAATGGGTAGGCATTGTCCAGATCAAACTTTCTGGCATGGTTCAGACTTTTGGAAGTAGATACAGCATTAAACGATAGAGGTATAAGCCGCCTTATTGGCCTCTGCAGAAAGTTCCTCCGAATGAATGTTAAGTATCGGTCGACGCAGCCCACGTAGGTGATGACAGCAGGACGTCTTCTACTCTGCAACACTCCCTTGATTTATATATTTATTTTTAGCCGCAGTGGTTGAAGGTTGTTTTAGCAAATCCAATTTTTTTCCCCCATACCAACCAAAAGCTCAGTGCCTCACCAGTGTAATAAACGCTAATGTACCACATTGACTTATGCTAATGCTAATTATTGCCGGCTCTAACTGCTCCTTGTGACAGCAGGTAGCTGAGTGTTAATAATGCAGGAGGTAATGTCACAGCGCTGTGGTTGATTAGCGCGCAGATGCTGAAGAACGTGGTGGAGCGGTCTCTTGATGTGTTTTGCTGAAATGTGATGGGACCTGAAACAGAAAAATAAAATCAGTTGTAGATTAAGAAAAGGTTAGATCGGTGAGGGGATGGTCTTTAAAGCCCCCTCATCGTGGGATCCAAAACGGAGTAGGTCCTAAGAATTTGTGATGTTAATCTTATCCTGCTCCCATCAACCCTGTGCCTTTTTGACTGCGTACTTATATGTTGTGTATTTATATTTTGCTCGAGTTGACTGGATAGAAACTGCATTTCGATCTATGTCCTGCACTTGTGGCAGAATTGATTTCTTGGGAACAAAACATTTGAAGAGACCAGCTGCTTGTTTCTTACTCAAGCTGCTGGTCAAAGCTAATTTACTAGTATTTTTGACATATGGAGGTCAGAGACGAGCACTCGAGGCCTTGACCCATGTTTTAAAAAACGGCCTTGAATTATTGAAATGGCTTCAGATTTAGATTTTAGTTAGCTTAATTTGATGGATGAGCATTCCAGCATTCAGCCAGTGATACAAGGACATCCACAAATTTGTCATTGCTGTGAAAATAGCGCTTCTAAATATTCCAGATTGCATAATCTAGAAAAGAGTGATAAGTATTCTGTGTGATTTTTTTTTTTTTTCAACGCTTCAGTCTCTCACAGTCGGAGACAGCTGCTTATCCACTGTCCCACCTGAACTGTGTGACTGACAGGGCGCCTCCAATCAACAGACACATGCAAGCACTCACACATGCATATCTTTAAAATAGAGTCACGTAATCATTACAGTCTCGCTCCTGCTCCCCCTCACACACACACACACACACACACACACACACACACACATACAGTTACCGTAGGGGAAACAACATCTGGCCAATCACAGCTTTGATCTGAGGTCATATCGCAGCCATCGTGGGCAGACGTGACAGTCGCCCGCTTGTTGTTAGTTCAAAATCAGGCTCAGGTGGAAAACACTGCATTTCCCCTTTAACAGGCAGCGCTTTGCACTGGATGCACGCCAAGTACATGCTGTACAGTATATTTAACAGTATACAGCGCAGTGTGTTCAGCTTTGTCGGTTGTCCGTCTTCTGCGTTTTATCTTTGTGTGTGTGTGTGTGTGTATGCAAAGTGTGTGTGACTGCACCTCTAAGTCAGGCATCTGGTGGCCATCAGAGTTAATCACCCAAGCTTCCTATAACGGCCCGTGACACACTCGCTCATGCAGACACACTCGATGACACACACACACACACACACACACACACACACACATGCAAAGCGTTTATCTGAACATGACAGTGCATTACACAGAAACATGGACGGCACAGCGCTGGCCAAGGTGGCAAGATGGAGAAATGGAGGATAGAATAAAGGATGGGGATGGGAGGAGGGAGAAAATAAAAGTGGAAAAAAGAGGGTAGGAAGTTGGCGAGACGTGTGAAACGGATTATCACACATTTGGCCGTTTGAGAATATGACAAAAGCAGAGAACTCGATAATGACACCGCTGCATGGCTTGAATAACGTGTGAATTGCCTGGACAGCCGGAGCGGTGTTCATTTAGCGCGCTGGATGCAGGTGAAGGAGTCACAGGGAAAACAAACGGGGGCGGGGGGGGGGGGGACTGCCCACAATAGCGCCAACGTTCCTTCTTAAGATGAATTAATGTATGATTAAGTGAAAGCTTCAGACCTAATACGCCACGTAATTGATCATGTTGCCGTTCGAAACCGAGGATGAAAATAAAAGCGGGAGGTCGGAGTCAAAGTCGGTGTTTGCAGCCCGAGAGCGACACTGTAATATCACAGGAGCGGTGATTCTGACTTCTCATGGTCAGGTTCAGCAGTAATTTGCAGGGCACGGTAGAGGGAGGGCTGTCCTGTCGGGGAGGACGGGTCAGGGCCAGGGAATGATAAATCCACTTATGGAAGTTAGACAGATAGACGGAGAGGGAGACAGGCGGCGCCGCTAACACCGACACCCCGCTGTAGTTCCTCAGCCGGGCTACACCACAGGAATCGTTATGAAGATAGATGTGGTGCAGTACTTTCCAGTGTCACAGAGCGCTGGTGAAAGGCCAAACAATATCTGAGATGTTATGGTTGGATATAATCATTCTTTTTTCATAGATTAATATAAAGATGGACGACGCATCTCCACCTCCTCGCACTATATTCATGATACGAGGCATCAAATAACTATTTAAAACCAAATTTACCAGGAAAATTAACATGAAAAAATAAATGTTTGATCAGAACAACCTTAAAATTAACCAAACCATTGTTATATCATGTGATGAGTCCCGCCCACTAACATGGGGGAGGCTGGATTTATGACCTATACTGCACCCAGCCACTAGGGGCTGATAGCAACACTTTGGATTCACTTTGGGGGAGCTGCCCTGTCGTCCATCTTTCAATACATACTATTGATTTCCAATTTGAGGAAAATGGACATTGACCTGTTTCCTTCTATTTTTTGTTAGTTTTTTCTTCTCACGGTTTCCTGTCTCGGCTTCAAATGAAAATATAATGAGTTGTGAGAAAGACCGAGCTGTGCCACGCAGCTCCACACAGCTCCACACAGCGGAGGAGCCGACGGCCTCAGTGAAGACAGCCGTATTCCATCTAAACTGTTTACTGTCAAGCAGACAAGGTCAGGACACCTGGTACACACTGTACGTGTCTGTCCCTGACTCTGGGTTTCTTTATGGCCCCAGCTCCCCTCAACGCTCCCATCCAGAGCTCCGTCCTTCCGACTGTCATGTTCTCCATCCCCCCCCCCCTCGTGTTGAGGTTTACAACGGGAGGGTTCACATGCCGCACGTCTCTCGGGCGCCACGCAGTGAGAGCTTTGTCATGTATATTTAATTGCGCAGCTCGTGTAAACCGCGCCGACACGTGTCCACATCTGGGCATGTTTGAGGTCCAAGAAGTGAAGCATTTCGTGAAAGCTCAACCAGAGAAGCGGCATCGTGTGTAACCTGTTCAGAGTAAAATATTAAAAAAACGTTTCATCACGTCAAGTCTGACATCGGTTTACCGAGCCTCATCCCGCAGCACAGTCACAGGAAATTGTGTGTAATTAATGTTATGTAGCCACCACTGATCATCATGATCTTTGAGTGAAGCTGTAACTGAGCAGATGCTGCAGATGTTGTGTCATGTGCGTATGAGTGTGTGAGTCCAGCACGGGTTCGTTTGGACTCGTCTCTGCGGAGCTGACACCTCAGTGTACTGATATAGCTTCTTTTCTATCTTGTTTGGGGAGAAACACACACACACATACACACACGTGCACACTAATAGATCAGTGGCAAGTTAAATGTTTAGATTCAGCAAAAGAAGACACTCTTTAGCCTCAGACACACTCAGACATGCTGACATCTGGTAAAAACTGGTTCCACCACTTACTGGCCACCTTTTTTTAATCCCTGAGCAAGCACACACACAGACACAACACACACACACACACACACACACACACACACACACACACACACACACACACACACACACACACAGCTTGCCCCAGTCGTGCTGCTTCCTCCTGGGATCAGCGTGAGCAGCTGCATGTGCTCACAGCGCAGTCCAAGTAAATCTGAAATTTCTCCTAAATGACCTGCCTGCTTAAATAAACGTAAAAATGAAAAGAAAAGCCAGAGAGCACTGAGGAGATGTTTTTATTTAAGTCAAATATTTTAAAAGGCTTTCATTTTTTTCACTTAATATGTCTTTTTGTCCGTCCAATCAAAGGCCATAGTTGAAGTTGTGTGTTTCTCCCAGTCTGGGCGTGTCCACTTGCCTGGCTTTGATTGGGTGGAGAGAGAAACACCATAGCAACAGCAAGTTGATGGATTAAAGCCCTAATTGGGAAGAGAAAGTCACTGTGATTACACGCGCGCACACACACAGACACACACAGACACACACGTGCACAATCTCCTGGTGTCACTCGATTAAAAGAGAGCGGAAGCCGGCGGACACCCACTTCTCTCGCTCTGTGTGAGGGCAGTGTCACCGTTTATCTGGAGCCACGTACAGAAACACACATGTCCTCAATCAGGCCGTCACTCATTCAGCTGCACTGTGGGAATCAAACATGGAGGCCCCTCCGCCGGCTGTAGTGTTTACGTGGGAGGGATGCAGCGTTTTCCCTCGTGCTCCTCGATCATCTGTGTTAATCAGCACCGTGCGGAGCCACTCCACATCCATTACTCCTTGATTAATCCATTAATTATGGGGAAATTCTGTTCGATTGTCGCTGAACAATGTGTGTCCATGTGTGTATCGTATGTTGTGCAGAAGTGTGGGCTTCTTCAGCTCGCCATTACATACCAGTTTACATTATGCGTGTGATTGATGGAATGTTGGTCACTACACACATTACTCTCATTGCCGTGTGTGTGTGTGCACTGAATACATTATTTAGCAAAAATGAAAAAAGTGTAATTTGTAGTGGGCTAATAGAAAGTGGTCGTGCAGGCAAACCTAGCCGTGCATTACAAATCACTAGAGCTGCCGTGCTTGTTCCCTCAAGGTGACATTCAGCTCTGCCTAGTCCACCTGAATAGGTGTGTGTGTGTGAGGGTGTGTGTCCTCTGCTTTCCCTTGTGTGTGCAGACAAAACCAGAAAACCCTTGTTTTTCCATTTTTGATGAATGCTTGTGACTTCTATGTGATTTCTGCAAGTTGGATATTTCCTGCTGAGAATACACTGCGCTCCATATTCAGCCTTTCGACCAAGCGTGTAGTTCCCAGCTGTAGAGTATCACCCTTCCCATTGTGCTGCTCATTCGATTGTGGACGGCAGTATCAGCAGGCAATGGGAAGTAGCCATCATCTCATCCTCCTGCACTCTGCTCTTCCTGGGGGATCCTGAGGCCTTCCCGGGCCATCTAAGATATGCAATACCTCCCGCATATTCAGGGGTCTTCCTCAGGCGTCTCCTCTCAGTCGGACATGGCCCCGGGGACGTCCAGAGGGCATCAAATACCTGAACCTTCTCAGCTGGAAAGATGGAAGAGCAGATATTCCTCTCCAAGCCGCTCCTGTGTGTCAGAGGTCTTCACCCCTGTACCCGAGGGTTAGCTCAGACACCCTCAGCAGGAAACCAGTTTAAGGTGCGGTGGCTGTGGCTCAGGAGGGAGAGCAGGTCGAGGAGTAAATGGACGGGTTGGTGGTTCTAACCCAGACTCCATACTCCCAGATGTCGAAACGTCCTTGGGCAAGACACTAAACCCCGAACGGAGCCTTTTAAAGCACTCTGAGAGGTGATTAGGATTAGAAAAAGGCAATATGTATGCAGGAGGAATAACTTTTAAGGACAGATGACCTCATCAGACTTTTGTCTTGTCTTCTGGCGATGCATACAGATGCATCAGCTGACGTCCTTTATTAAAAGCTGCAGTAACTGGAAATAGAAATGCCAATAACCCCACGTCTTTGGATTTTCCTTTCCTCTACTTCTTCCTGTCCATCTATTGCTTCTCTTTCTTCTTTAACGCTCCCAGATTTCTGTCTCTTCTCTCTCTCTCTCCTCTTATTCTCTCATCTCTCTCTCTCTCTAGTGGTGGATTATTTTTGGACCGCCTGGTTAATTTCAGTAAGAAGTCAAGCTCAGTGCCAGGGAAAGTGGAACGCATATAAAGAAGCCAAAAGACAAACAAAGACATCAAACGGCTTCACGTCTTCTTCTTTTTTCAGCGTCTCAGTGAGACACTGCGTTGAATCCTTGTCTCGCTGTGTGTGTGTGCTGTTAAAGTTTTGTGTTTGCAGCTCAATAATCTCCCTATTTTTCTTTTTGAGCACAGGTGCCTTTAAAATCTCCCGTTGATCACGTGCAATCAAGCTCCTATCACTGTTTGAAGGTCAAATTGGTTTATTTTCCAGAATAAAAGCTTAAATCTAGACGAATTGCATCAAAGTAGCCTGGTGGCAGCTTCCTGTTCACCCTGACAGCTTCAAACGCACCATCTGCTCATTGGTCAATCAGCTGGCTGTGCAACATGCCTTAGTGTCCTTGAGCAAGACACTTAATCACTGCAATTTACCCCGGACAGAAACGTCAATTATCATCGCCTTGAATGAACTCCAGCAGTTTCATCTCCTCACTGGAATTGATTTTCTTTTTTCTTCTGCTCAGCAGCACTGAACTTTGGGATATAAAAAAAAAAAAAAAAAAAAAAAAGTGTTTAATAATTCAGCTGGCAGCGAGCCGGACGCCAATAAGAATTGTTGATCCACTCAACATGTAGTTATCTTTAGTGTCAGAGAACAGAATATACTTAAGAGAATGACGGCAGTCATTAATTTAAAGACAGTTAATCGAACGATGTCATGTGCATGTGTAAGAGAACATGAATGCTGTTTGTGTGTATCCATCATGAGTTGTCATGTCCTTTTGTATGTCCGTGTGTGTGTCTGTGTGTGTGTGTGTGTGTGTGTGTGTGTGTTTATTCCCTGCTGGTTGGTGCTAGCTCTGCTTACGGCTGTGGCTCAGCATGAGTAAGTTGTAGTGTGTGTGTGTGTGTGTGTGTGTGTTTATTCTAGGAGTCACTGGAGACCAGTCATGACCAGGAGTAAAGCTTGACATTTCACAATGTAAAATCCCTTGTAAATTTGCATTGTTTACATATTATAGAATATTAGGGAACAAAAGGTTCAATTTTAGCCTGTTGCTGTAATGCACATATTATATTTGAGTTTTATATTTTATATAATGATAGTTGACAGTTTAAGAGCAAATGGAATCATATGAAAACAGAGAAAAGAAAGTGACTGTTGTATAAAATGATGAGTTACATTTTATAGACGATGCAGTGAGGACCAAATTCCAGGTGTTTCTTTTTTGTTGTGCTTCTGTAAACTTCAGGAATTGCCTGATTTATTTCTTAATAAATAGTCAAAACTTGATGGGACCTTTTCAAGCACTCATCAAGAGGGCTTTGAGGAATTGTTACCATATTTAACAAATGCTTTCACTTATGAACAGTGCAGCAGGAGATTATCACACAGCAATCTATTGCTTTTCCATCCAGATGATGATGTGTTGTATTCTCACTTGGGCTTATTTAGATATTCTCCAGAGTTTTGGGGCTGGATGGAGGAACGCTGCAGATTGTCTGGAGGTTCTCACTCATGTCTGAAAGCAGCTTCTGATCCTGTTGAATGGTGGGGGTGAAGTTGAGGCGGCGGTAAAGCTGAACTCTTAATCATCATCATCATCCTCATTATGCTCTTTTCAGGCACGCAGCCGATTAAAAAAAATAATTATATATATATATATATATCTGTTGTCTTTTTCTTTTCTTTTTTGCCTTTTCATTTTGCTGCCCCTCTGCTCCACCACTTTCAGTCCATGTTTCTTACTGAGACTTGCTTGTAGGGTTTCAGGTCCGGGTTAAAGTGAGGATTAGGCATCAAGTGAGATGGTTAAACTCAGGGTGGGGGGTTAGGGAATGCATTATATCAGTTAGTGTCCTCACTAAAATGGTGTTAATCTCCTTCTGGGCAGGTCTGATTCTCTCTGTGTCTCTGTCTCTCTCTGTTTCTCTCTGTCTCTGTCTTACTCTGACTCTCTCTCTTTAAGGTGGTGACTCACTGAGAGGTAGATTGCCTTCAGGTGTCAGTGTAAAATTAATAATTCACCCCAAGGACCCCCCCCCTCCTCTCTCTCTCCCCCCCTCTCTCTCTCCCTCCCTCCATCTGACTCCTCTCTCGATCTCCCTATCTCTCTCACTGAGACTGGCTCTCTCTTATTTTTCTCCCTCCTTTCTCCTCCTCCTGTAATTAGTCTCTGTGTGAGAGGGCAGAGGCAGCATATGTTGCACTGAACCCGAATGAGAGAGAGAGAGAGGCTTTAAAACAGGGAAAGCATAAAGGGATAAAATGAGCACCACAATGATGGTGGATAAAGATTCTCTTAGGCTGATTTAGACATGAAATCTGGAAAACGGGTTGCGGACATTTTCCGGAGTTTGCTTTTCTGAGTGAAACACATTCCCAACAACAATAAAATGTCCAGAACAGTCAGAAGAGGGTTGGGTAGAGGGAGGGAAGGGTAAATCCAGCCGCAAAAATTGTTTTTGTTGACAGCACATCAACACTAGCGTAGGTCCTTATACCCAAAACAATTTCGAATATCTTTCCCAGTCTTCATCTGCTTTTTATTTGTCTGTGACAACTCTTATTCAGTTTTTTTGCAGTTTTGCGTCCGTTAACGTTCTCACATGCAGGAAGTCAGGAACATTCCCCGACTTCAGTGCCTGTCTGAAAGCAGCTTAAAGGAGAGTTGAGTCTGAAATGCTGTGTGTGCAAAGCTCGCAGGGAACATTTTCCCTTTCTCCCCTTCACCCATATAATACCTGTCAGGCAGCAGGACCCGGTCACCAAGAGAGAAAAAAAAAACAATCACATCTCTGTTTCATCGATGCCGAGATACAGAGTATGACAACTGAGGCAGCGAGTTGTTTTTGGATGCTTGTCAAAGAACAGACCTTGGCAATAGAGCAGCATGAGTGCAGCTGAACTTCTTGAGTCACACTTGATGCTTGAGTCTTGGAGGACAAAAATACTTTCTAGTCCCCCCTCCCCCTTCACCACCGACAGCATCTGCAGTGTTTCGGTGTGACTATACTTCACCGGTTCAGGGCCTTCAGATGTAAAAGTTGACAACATAATGCAGTGGCCATATCTCACTGCATTTGTCAGTCAAACACGTACAGGGTCACTTCTGGAAGATTATTTCCGCAGCAACGTTTTGTTCAACACTTAAACGTTGATCAGGCAGATTAAAAGCTGCATTAACCCACAAACTATGACGATGGAGACAAAAAGTAAATAAGTAAATAAGTCCAGTGTCTGATGAGCTTTGCAACATAAGGCTCTGTCAGTCAAACTTTACTTTCTGGGTCATCAGCTTTGTCTGTCAATACAAAAATAATGGTTGAGGAGATATATTGCATTTTGGAATTAAATAGACATCATCTTTGTGATAAGAACTACAAATGAAATAAACTATCTTTCTGAAAAATTTACCTAACTGTACTTTTAGTTTGTCCCATTGGTTAACATGCAGGAAGCACGTGACGGTAGTGAGTGAGACTTGATCTTTGTTCCATGACTTAAGTCATAAGTTTTATCTTTCTTCATCCGTAAAAATGTTAGCAATGGACACAGCCTCATTTTCCTGCTCCAGATTCACACCTGTGAGCTCCTGGATGCATTATTCCCATCATGTGTTGGCAACTTGACTCTATTAACAGTCTCGTAGCTTCCTGCTCACTCATTGTAAGTCATCGCAGGAGACGAGCACGAGCTAAACGTCGGAGAAGTTTAAAGCCCGAAGGAGGAGGGCCATGATGCTAAACATCAGCGACATCTTTTATTCTCTAACAGACTCCATTTCACACGCTGGGATTTTATACCTTCACACATCACAAGTATCCCGATCCTGTGCTTTGTGATTGGTCGGCTCGTCTCTCCGGGATAATCTGCCGTGCATGTGTTCCCATTTTTGCGCCTTTAATGCATCAGTAAGCTGTCAAATGCGAATGCTAAGATGAGATAAAAATATCTGTTTTGGCCCATTTGCATTTCACCTCAGCTTTGAATCCACTTGAAAAGGCAGCTCTGTCATTTTCTCTTCCTTTTTCACTCAAGGATCATCTCCAGACGAGGAAAGAAGTCCTTTTTTCCTCTGATCAGAACCGGATACTCAAATATAGGCTCTCTGAAAAATGGAGTACAATGCATCCTGGGGAGGGGGGGGAGTCAAACAGCAGTGTGAAGGACAGAAAACTGACAAGATGAAGCAGAGAGTGGGCAAAGATGTAAAGGGGAGAAAAACACTTCGAGAGCAAAAGCAAAATAGACACAAACACAGAGTTCACCCAGTTCACTTCCTGCCTGATGAGGTCACATCCTCCCTGCCGTGACACTATTGGGTGAACATCTTCTCCTACACACACACACACACTCTCTATCTCTATCTCTCTCTCCTCAGCCCTTTTTTTTTTTCCACCAGCGTCCAAAAATACCTTTAAAACCAATTAGTGGAATTAATTTCACTTATAGCAAGTTAATTATTTTGTGATGGATCGAAAAGAGGAGGAGGTGAGGAGAGAACGAGAGGAGAGGAGGACAATGAAAAAGAGCAGAGGAACCTGAGAGGAGTCCTCAGGGGAGAGCTAAACTTAGTCTCTCTTTTCATTCTGTCTGTCTCTCTGTCGCTCTTCCGCTTGTTCTTCATCCAGTGCCTGTGTTTGTTCTCGCTTTTTTCTACCTGTCGGTCTGTCGCTCGTCTCTCTCTCTCTCTCTCTCTCTCTCTCTCTCTCTGTTCCCTCCGTCACTCTGCCGCGGCCCAATTTGGCGAATCACCTTGAAAGGCACAACAAATCATCGATAACTCGCAGCAGCAGAGCTAATAATTTATTACCGACCGGTGGCAGATTAAAAGTGACCTTACAAGAGGTCCGGCCAGTAGTTCGGCTGCAGGACAAAGACCAGCATTGAATGAACTTAGACACAGACTGAAGCTGTTGAATGATACATATTGTTTTGCCAAAATTAAGACATGCTAGAGTTTCTTAGCTTTTAAATATGCTACTTCATGACAGACTGTGCATGGCCTGCAGAGTCCAGTGTACACATTTGGGAGGCTCTGTGGTGCACTGTCTCCTCACCGTAACATTTTGAATCCAGGGTCTCTCTGTGTGGAGTTAGCATGTTCTTCCAGTGCACGTTCTTCGTGTCACGCCAGGGGTCACAGTCAATTCATCATTATTGATCTGAGGCGAGGGCGCTGAGGTTTAGAGGTTTAGAGGTCACAGGGGGGCAGCGGCGTGTGCTGTTACATAATGGCCACACAGCTGTTCGGTCGATGAGACGATCCCTTCGGTCATCCTTGATTTTTCCTTCTCCGTTTCCATCTGAAACTTAGCAGTTTAACTTCCACACTTCTCTGACTCGTGACCTCTGTGTGTGCCGTCAAGATGATGCTGAACAAGCTTAAGCTTTCTATTAAAACACACTGCAGCCTTTGCACAGGACGAGACAGAGCAGATAGATATGCTGCACAGGCAAACGCATCCAGTATTAGTGTTTTTCCTCTACAGAGGAAAGAAGAATGTTGAATGGTTAGGCAATTATGTCGTTATAAAAAGACTTATGCAATGCTTCAGTCTGGGCAACAGCAAACGTTATGCTTTCTTTTACTGTATCACCACAATCAATTCTGGTTTATTCAGTTCTATTGAGCAGATTTGATCTAATCAAGTGATGGAAACTCTCTTCTCTTCTCGTCTCTTCTCTTCTCTTCCATTAGTATCCACAGTAGTCTGTGGTTTCCCCTGATTTCTCCTTCTCCCTCGTTCCCTCCCTCCTTTCAGTCCGGGAAAACCTCCAGCTGAACATGCCACAGGGCTTCCCAGTATTCCAGATCATTCCAACTGGAAGTGTCAAATTCCAGTGGAAAAGCAACTCGTCATACCTTTACTGCTTCAGCCGAGGAATGCCTCAGTGTGTGTTTGCGTCTTATCAATTTTTCTATGACTTTAACAGAACAAAATCTTGACAAGAAGGGAATAAAGACCACGAAAGCAGCAAGCGATATAAACTTTAAACACACAGATGGGCGTCCAACCGTGTGCGTGTGTGTGTGTGTGTGTGATGACTTAGCTGATGGCACTTCAGTCTAAATGTTTACACTTAGACCCTTTGGTTATGAAAAGAGGAATGCAGGAGAGAAAGAAGTCTGTTCATGGCCAGCTATCTAGCTTTATGACTCACAAGTACTGGCTGTCATGAGGTTCAATTGTTCTGTGTGTGTGTGTGTGTTTGTCTCTGTGTGTGTGTGTGTGTGTGTGTGTGTGTATATGCATTACAATCAAGCCTCACACACACCTCGAGCGGTAAATGAGAAGTCACTTATTGTTTGTTGATACATCAAACCTCCGAAGCACTTAGCCACACGCAAACGCACAACTCACACTGACACATTGTGGTTTTCACTCCCCTCTTGTCCCAAAATACCATGAAATCGTTGAGACACACACATGCACGCACGCACCTTCAGGCAGGGGGTATTCAGCCTTGGCCCCGGACTCTCTGTGTGTTGAAACTGCTCCAAAGAAAGGCTTTTCATGCCAGGATGATCTGCTCACCCCAAACTGTAGCATGGGATTGCACAAGTCATGTGTGGTCAGTGGCGTAATACTGAAAAGAAGTCAGTAATCGTTTACCGCTCTCGGGTAAACTTCATGCTCATTTTTTTTTTAATTCAGTTGAATGTTCGAATCCCTTACAGTATTTTACATCTAAGACATACAGTCCTAAAGACCTTACAGCACCTTTATCTGTTAATTTCCTTCATTGTGATAACATGTTCTGGGTCAAAGTCTTTTTCTCTTTGGGCACAATTACAATATTTTTTTGCACATACCACAATTTTAGCCCGTATGCTGCATTAAAAACAAGATCAAAGCCCTAATTCTTTTTACAAACTGTTCCTTAAAGTGAAAGAGACAGTGGCTTTCTTTTCAAACTGATAAATAAGATGTTGCAAATGATGCCATGTTTCATGTAGGCATTTTTTTATTATTTCTGTGTATGTGTTTGTGTTTGTGTGTGTGTGTGTGTGTGTGTGTGTGTGGTCCTGGAAGTGGCGCAGTGCAGGCGCTTGAGGCAAAGTTTTCGAGCATGTAAAATGTGAATAAAAGACACCAGCACACACATGATCTCGACCAAACACTTGCAATTACACAGTGGGAGGGGCCGAATTGGTTTCACTTTTTGTAAATGTGTAATAAAAGAAAAGACTGTCACAAAAAGTGTCACACAAAAAAGAGGAGAGAGAGAGAGGAAGGGAAATGCAGTGACAGAGAGATAAGGGGGAAGTTAGATGTTCCACGAAAAAAAAAGATGATGCTACAGGAGTGCTCGAGGATGACTCATCCATAAGCCAGTGATGCCTCATGGACACACACACACACACACACACACACACACACAAATGCACACAGAGTCGTGAATACTAGGACGCACACGCACACTACACACATATATATAGTCATATGCTTGAGCACATTCGTAAATACACATTTGCACACACACCAGTGCACCAGTCATTCATATCAGTCTCGTACTGATTCAGTGAGACATGCATGTTGCTTCAGCAGCTTGTTCCTAATGAGCCAAAATGGCCGCTGACGCGCCGCCGTTTCCAGGCCAGAGCGGGGAGCGGCCCCAGGGGCAGAGAAACTGGGCGAGAGGAAGGATCAGAGGGGATGGATTTAAATGGAGCTCATTAGCTCGTGGTAGCCGTCAGAGGCCCCTGCACGCAGAGGACACACACACACACACACACACCCACACACACACACACACACACACACACACACACACACACACACAAAGCGCTGAAGTGGAGCACAAAGGGCAATCTCTCTCTGTGACACAAACACACACATTACAGATCACTGGTAGAAATGACACGACAAAATATAGTGATGAGGAAGGATTATGGATTAGGAGAGAAGGGACGGGAAGGAGGGAAGCAGGGAAGGGGTACGACTGGTAGAAAGCTCAAACATGTAAACACACATACACACACACACACACACACACACACACACACACACACACACACACGCACACACATTGTCTTGTGTACATACAGGCACATATGAGAGCTTCTCAGTTTTTCTATTTACAAGAGATGAGGTAGAGGAGGAGGGAAGTGCAGGACGATGAAGAGGGAGAACATTGGTCGGATGGATCGACTGGCAGGGTAGCAAGCTCTGCAGATGGCAAAGATACTTGTGTGAGCGTGTGAGCGTGAGTGTGTGTGTGTTTGTGTGTGAGTGTGCATGTGTGTGCTTTCTGCCAGTCGTACCCCTTCCCTGCTTGTCCACCCACTCAACATATGTCTTCTCCTGTCCCTCCTTCCCTTCCCTTCTCTCCTAATCCATAATCCTTCCTCATCACTATATTTTGCCGTGTCATTTCTACCAGTGATCTGTAATGTGTGTGTTTGTGTTACAGAGAGAGATTGCCCTTTGTGCTCCACTTCAGCGCTTTCTGATGTATTTATATCCATAAACACACACATACACACACTGTGCCTTTTTCACTCTGCAGCCAAACTCTCATCAAAGGGGCGTTTGATTTTGTCTTCTGTTGCCCAGGCCCCACATGGATGGGGGTATAAAGAGCAGGGAGGGGCTGAGGCATAAACCCAGCACCCACTGAGTCTCAGAACTATAAATCTGAAAAAGGCGCTTTGTATTTGTCAGTTAAACATTTTGCTTATCTTTGTCGAGGAATTTCACATGAGGGTTTTCATGCTTCGGCTCTAATTTGTCAGAAATTGTTTTCAGGCTGATGGAGAATAAAACATTGATGATATTTTTTTTTAAAGTACGATTTGCTCACTGCATTTGTGGCATTTTAGTGTAGATAAAGTGTAGATGATATTCTGAACAGCACATAGATCCCATTTACCCATGAAGATACAACTATAAATACATATATTTTTGAAGGCCACACATTTGTTATACTTAAAATTGTACCAATACTATTTGGTGCCTATCTGAGGAAATATTATTATTATCACTGGAAGTATCATCCCTGTCACTTAGGTATCCCTATGCTCGGCCCGATACAAAATAGAACAGTGCATTGACAGTCTTTTGCCGTTTCCACTCAGCTGCTTCACATACAAACATTTTCCCTTCTAAGAGAGTGTGTACATATGTAAGTACACTTTGCTAATTTACTAGGTGGGGACAGGGGCTGATTCATCTTTTCAAGCTGTTTGAAAGTTTCTTTTACAGTTTTTCACAACTTAAATCAAAAAGGTGCTCGGTTTCTGCCTCTTTATTCCCAGGGCCCCACATCCCCTGCTGGGGGAGACGTGCCGGGTGGGTTGGAACCTGAGTCATAAACCTAACGCTCCCTCCGAGACGATGTCAGACTGTTGGGCTAAACTATGAGAGTACATTCATTAGCGTTTTATTGCTTTGTAGCCTCGTCGATTAATCACAGGCGTGCAGACACTCTTTACGGTTCGGAAAACACAAAAAAAAAGTACTCAGAGGATTGTACAGTGCAGAGACTGTGTGTCTGTTGTGTGGGTCATCTTCGCTCGGGAACGCACAAAGACATTACAACACATGTGCCTCGTTTAATGGCTCCCCCGTGCACTGTATACTTCAGACACACACACACACACACACACACACACACACACACACACACACACACACACACACACACACACAGACACACGCACAATGTATTCCTACCTCCTGTGAGGACACTTATTGACTCCACAGTAAAAATGGCGTCACCTCCAGTCTGCTGATGAAGTTTTTATTGATGGAATCTTAATGGTGGTTAATTGTCGTTTCATTTATAGTTCCAGGGCCATTCTGTATTTGAGGCGCATCTGCTGATAATGACAAGTGTTTCGAGTGGAATTTGATGGCGTGCTCGTGTTAAGGACCTCAGCAAAGTTATTAACCATTTTACAATGCATTATGATGTGCAGCAGCAATGTTCTGCCTTTACCTTTTACCTTTATGAATTCCACAGCTCACAAGGCTGATGTGCAGCTTCAGTTATTCTACACAAATTCATAAATTAGCCCGTTTCCACCTTGTTTCTCTAACTTCTTGATCCTCACAATGAGTAGCTGCCTCTCAGATGAGGCGTGTCTTAATCGGGTGTTAAATGGTAGAAAATTGGTGCGGACATTATTTATCAGCACAAACACGAGTGGGAAAAAGAGACGAGCTTAGATGAAAGGTCCTTGTGTTTATTTCCAGAGCCGGGCAGATTTATAGAGTGAGTGAGAAAACAGGTGCCAAGCTTCGAGATGACGTACAGAGTATTTAACAAGTGCAGAAATGGATTGAGGAGGCTGTGACACTGATACACATGAGCTGTGTCTCAGTCCAGTGGCTGCATCCTTCGGAGGCTGCACCACTAGACTGTCCCATTATGAAGGCCCCTTCAAATGCTTCAGATAAACACGTCCTTCCATTCCTGAGAAACGAAGGCTCCAACAAGTGGATCCATCTCGGCCAAACCTATCCCAGGATTCATTCCGCTTCAGTAACCGATCGTTGTTCAAAGAGGTAATGGGGCTGGAAAATGACAAGAGGTGTGATGCTTGAGTGTCACGCTTCAACTCAGCCCACGCGACCCACGAAGGAGACGGTCTTCATGTGTCGGGGAGATCCGACGTTTGCCCTCTCTGAATCGAGACACAGCTTCCGAGACACATCACCGTAGATTCTTGACGTCAGTAACAATCTAAGATGTAAAGTGTATGAGACAGAACAGACAGCAGACTTACTGTATCCTTAGAGTCACTATAGAGTCACTTAGAGCCTGTATTCAGGCGGCAGAGCAGAGGGAAGTTGCATCATGAGTTGCACTGAGCGTTATGGAACAAGTTATACTGAGAGGCCCCTTCCTATATAACAAACAGTGAATCGCATGATGTTGCGAGAGGATAGCCCAGGAGCTAACAGCTAATCATGAGGCCGTGTCAGCGTCGATTCGGTTCAGACACGAGTGAAGCCGTGATAATCAGCGGGTTATTGAAATATGAGCATGAAACACGCGAGGAGAATGCAATACAAGGAATTCTGTTGTTTATCATTTTCTGGATATTCACCTCAGTGTTGGCTCCACTAATTACTAAAATATATATTTCTGAGAAACCAAAGTAGCAAGTCAAGTTGGATACATGTGAACGACCGGACCAGATGAACAGCTGATTGGTGCTGACTATTGTGTGATGGTGAAGCTGGAAACTCTGCAATTAAAGAACAAAATTCACTGAATGGTCTATGGCTAATTTGTAGAAACAATAACCCATTTCCCAGAAAATGTTGACTAAATATTTTATATCATAAATGATATTTGTGTTTTATCTGGTGTCTCTGTGCCAGTTGGGAGGGTTTGTGCAGAGCAGCTTTGTATCGTGTGGTTTTGTTAGCAGAGCACACAAAGTCATTAAAAGGACAAACATGAAATCATCCCGCTGTAGGGTTATGTTTTTGTTTTTGTCTCGAGAAGCCTAATGTCTAAATTTGCATTTCCTCTAAAAGACGGCTTTATATTATCAGGTTATTGGTTTATCAAGGTGTTGAGCATTATTTATTAATGGTGTTATGTTAAACAAGTGGCCGTGTTTTTCTCCCAGTGGGGCCGGTTCAAGTTCAGGAGCCGATTGTCTCCAACAGCTAGAGGCAGCGCAGCTAATATTATACACACCTTGTTTGTTATATGATTGTGAAACATCAGATTCAACTCTAAATAGAATATAAGAAATAACAGACTGAATTGAATGCTGTGAAATATTAATTTATTGCCCCTAAGATAAGTACAAAATATAGATTTTAGTTTGTTTGGGCCTAGCTCACAAAAAGCAATGTTTCCCATAGAAGGTATTTGAAATTGAAATAGCCCGGTACAGTCATGTTTGAATTTCCTTTTATTTAAAAATGTTGCTTTGGAACATAGGGAGATTTCAAAGGGAGAAAAAATCTCCCTCTTTGCCATCTGTCTACAGTTACTGCAGCCAAATATACATGAAAGATATGCGTCAATATGGCCAACATCATAATACCTATCACACATTTAAATGTGCTTCCCAGCAATGGCTAATGTGATTGTGTTATGACTCCAGAAGCATGTATTAGAGTTATGTATAAACAGGCAATGGCATGTCTAGGGTCTATTTTTGGCCTAAAGAGCAATGCAGAGATGCTATTTCAGCACATCAGCAGCAAAACAAATCATTTCTAACAATTCAAATCAGCAGTAGCAATGTTTACGCTACATTTTGACTTATCCATTACATTAAGACTGTGTTTGCAGAACTTAAAAGATGCTTACAGAAACTTTTTGACCCCTCAGGGTTAAATCTGTGTTGGAAAAGTCGTTTTAATAGTAGTACCAGTTTTTTTGTGTCAATTCTCAGCTTCGTATTAATACAGCTGCACACACTTCCTCCTGGCAGCCGCCCAGTTTAACCACTGTCTCCGACTGCCGCAGCGGCTGGATGGTCCCAGTGGAGCAAATGAGGGTTGCATTCCTTGCTCAAGGGCTTAAACTTTAAGCCCTTGGAGAAAGTGATCGCCCATCACTCCCTTTAAGCCTTAATGCGAGTGTTGGGCGATCACTTTCTCCATGCAGAATTTCCATGTCGGTAATAGCATCTTTTAAAGTTATTCCTCAACTTAAACCCCACGATAGTCTGAATGGTGCTTCATTACAGGGAACACAAGCTGAAAATGGAAAGTTTTGCAAAAACTTTGTATCATGCTTATCGTCAACACTTATGTTTGACTCTTTTTCCGATGTGTTCTTTGCCATTTTAATGGAAAACGCACTTTACAGTAGAGTTTTGCCATTCACACATTCACAAAGTACATCTATGTGCATCACTGTCTCAATCACACTTCACACACTATCGGCTTTAGCATCTTTCCCAGAGACTTGATGACCCCGGGGGATCAAACCACTGACCTTCTGGTTAGTGGATGACCCGCTCTTCATCCTGACCCACAGCTGCACACAGTGACAGTGACACCGGTCATCTTCCCTCGAACATCTTCCACCAAAACAATTTCCCCCTTGATACTACACTTTGCAGGGGACCGTTGCATCACTGCTTACCTCCACCCAAGATGATTGCTGGCGAGCTGTTTTTCCTCTATAGCAGAATGATAGTAATAGAGCTAGAGGATTCTCCGGCGCTGACACAGCACTGTGGACTGTGACCGAAAATACTCTTGTAGATTGCATTCATTTTTCCCCCCACATTTTACCTGCAGTACAAGTCTTCTGTTTACTCATATAATCCTTAGTTTCTTTAAGAGCTTCAATTGGACATTAAATGAGCTCAACCATGAATTAAAGACCATCTCTGTCAACGTTCACTAGTTTAGCCGAGTGCTTGTGCCATGGTAACGCATCCGCTGGGAAAGTTGATGTAAAGTGCACTGGAGCCTTTTCATTTCAGGAATGCCCGAGTCACATAAATTGAGAGGAATCGTTGGAAAACTTTCAGACTCCATTTTTCCCCATTATTCACCTTCAAACATTGTGTTTACAAGATGACTTGAGGAAGCGGGCGATTGAGCGAGCAAGCGATGGTTTGGTTCGCTGCCAAAGTTGCAGCGTTTGCAGCCAAAGCCGACATCCATCAGAGTTTGGGTTGTGACTGGTGATGTTTCTCAAAGCCTGGATGTAGAATCAATACCAGTACAACAGTACAGCAATCAAACCTGTAGAACCTGTTTTTTAAATATTTGTTGGGGTTCAAAGGTCACATTTGTCTTGTGATAATTTGTAGCAAGGCAGGACCTGGGCTCTATCCCCTGATCGCTACCGCAAAGCGTTTGTATACGGAATATTTTCTCTTCATCTCTGGACAGTGGGAGGAAGAGGAGACGTGTCCTCCATCTTATTAAACAGTCTGCGCTAAGCACAGTTTAAGAGTTGGCAAAAAAAGTTGAAAATCCAGTCCCTTCCTGTCTGCACCTTATTGTAGCCTAATCACTTTCTATTAGCAGCCTGCAGGAGGCTGCACGTAACACATTAGCTATTCCAGACACTGGTTGATTCCTTACAGGTGGTCATTTGAGGCTCGGCTGCATCACCGTGACCTTGCCAAGGTTATGACTTCCATTCAGTGGTACTTACATGCACAATAATGCATGCAATCACTTCGCCGCGAGGCACTTTGGATGAAAGCGCCGTGAGAATGGCATGTGCGATACATTACAGGGAGACCACTGTGCCCTTTAGTGGTGTAAAGGGCAGATGTGAAGAGGGACAGCGGGAAGGACATGTGGGAAAAGACGGGGGAGAGAGAAAAGGGAAGTGAAGGGAATAATAAGTACGGAGAAGTGGGAGCAAGAGAATCTGGCTAAATTAAATGAACCCATCACTTTATGTCAACGCACCTAAATTTGTCCCTCAAAGAGCAACACATTTCCAAGGCTTTCAAATGACAGCAAACTGGATGAAAGTGTCAGCTAAACGGCTCGCATGGAGATCACCAACATTACATGTAAAGAAACGACGCGCAGAGAGAGACAGGTGGAGAGACAGTTTGTAACTGGGTTACTCTGGCCTCACATCTCTCCACTGCAGATGAATATTAATAAGTGGTTATTAATATCTGCTGCCTGCGCCGTGTGTGTGAATGTGCGTGTGTGCGAGGTCGGCATGGAGGCGCAGTGTGAGCAAGCCTTCCTCCTCCTCCTCCTACTCCTCCTCCTCTTGCTTCTCCTCCTTCTCCTCCTCGTCCACGCAACCTGTATCTCCATCATCACTTTGTTTTGCTCTTCTTTCCTCCTCCTCCTCCTCACGCTCGCTTGCTTCGCTCTTTCTCACAACTTCTGCATTTTCTCGTCCTCTTTTATTTATCCATCTATCTCCCTCTGCTCACCCCCGCATTCGCTCTTCCTGTCTATCACGGCTCCTTATGTTTCAGGGAGGGAGGGAGGCTGCTGATGGCGTTGGATTTGTCAAAAATCAAAGCAAAGCGACATTTGTGCCATTTGTCAGTTATTTGATACATTTCCTCCATTGGCGTTATCTAAAGAAGAAAATATCTCAATCATTTATTGCGCATTAAATTGATGTGTACCTGTTACAATCTAATGTAGAGTAACAGGAATCGATTAGAGGCAGACGTTGTTATACTTAGCTGCTCGTACTGTGGATGCTTTATTAAAGAGACCACTCCCCTTTTCCCCCATGGCAATTAGCAGTCCTATCCAGCCAATCTGAAATGTGGATATTCTTATTAAAACCCAATTACAATTGGCCTCCGTTGCCAAAGATTGATCCTCTGTTTATTCATCTGTACAACCAACATGTCAAAATGGTCAAGCTGCGGTTTTATAAGGTGTTGCCTGGCAATGGGATGGGAGATCATGACCCCAGAAAGTTTCTGCTCATGTTTAAGAAATACTGCAGCACATAAACCTGCATTAAAATCACAACTCTACACTTCTCAAATGTCAGATTCAGACAAGGTTAGTGCAGGTTTGATGTAGTAGCAACATACATAAAAAGGTAAAACTACCTTGAAGTACAAGATGGAAAACACAAGATAATATGTTTATTCTGGTCTATGATGTCACAGTCCTGCACTACTGACCCCTTAACCTAAGACAATATGTTCTTTGGATTAAAGATTTGCTCTGAACATTACCCTTAAAACATAACCGGCAAAATTATGACACAGTCACGCAAAAGCAATTGTGATGCGAATATCGCGAGTCAAAATTCCACAAAGTTTGAACTCTTGAACGATTTCCTTCGCCACAGGAAGCAAATGTTTTAATCCCCTCGTCACTCTCACAGATCAGAAGTGGATGGAAAAGACCTCGGTTCGCATTCGTGTGTCCGCATCATAAATGGGCTATTTCTGAGGCGATGGAGCTGGAAAGGCAGAAAATGAACTGATTACATTTTTATTATTTCAAATAAAATAAAATAAAAGCATCAAATCCATAGTTTGATGCGTTTAATATTTCAGTTTGGTTCATGTACGTTCACTTAGCAATAAAAATCATGTGGAGGGAAATTCACACTTTCACCCCGTCATGAATAAAAAGGACCTTGGCTCAGATTATTCAACCAGCCCGCCAAGGGGCTGATTTGATTCAACTTCCAAAAGTATTAAACAGCTTAGAACCCTGCAGCCTTATCTCCCACTCAAAGTTAACCCTACGAGGATTTATTACAATAGGTCATTGTTGTAACTAATGTTATTTGAACAGGGCGAAAAGTCAATTATATCATCGTCCCTTCAAGCTGTCTTGATTCATTTTCCTGAATTCCAGCATTTAAGTGAAAAACTGCATTCATTGTTTTTTTTATAACCAACATAATTGATTTTCTAGTATTATATTATTATTATAATTAAGTTATAGATTAATAGACACATAAGCCCCATCTTTTAACCTTATATTTCAATGACACTCTTTCCTCTTTGGCCTCATGGGAGTATGAGGACAACATCCAATCGGTTTCTCAGACCCAATGATTGACAGATCGAGGGCCCGGGCCACGGCGTAATAAACTAGAAAGTCCAGATGACAGTGAGCAATGTGCTGTTGAATACTGGGAACAAGTTCATAATTCATACATGCGTATTCCCTTGGCACACGTGTGGGAGAGCGGGCACGCACACCCGCACACACTTTCTCATTTCCCTTCCACTTCACTTTCCCACTTCAGATACAGTTTAATGAATAAATCCATATACGATAGGCGTTTTGAAAATCCAGGGCTCGGTGCAATGAAAAGTGCAAAATCAGCAAGGTTCTTGAAAAAAGGAAAAATAATAATGTCGAGCATCACGAGGACCTGTAGCCCTTTGGTTGATATACCCTTAATGAAAAGAAGTAAATGCGCACTGATATATTTTTGTTGACGGGGCTGGGGGCAGGGGTAGGTTCACTGCTCCCAAGAATGCAGATAAATGAGAAACACTTTATTGTGAATGTGCAGTTAATTTCCCCTCACAATAGTCCATCCTTTTCCCCATTATTATTGAATACATCTCACGGTATAGTACGTTTTCCGCTTTAGTGGTTGTCATGTTTGCTTAGCCGGCACCTTTCGTCCCATCATTCAATTTGCCACTTTGAGTGTTTTCTTGCAAACTGCACAGAAGTCACGCTCATGCTGTGTGGTGTTTTTTGTGTGTGTGCACATGCACTTCTGCGTGAGCGCATACCGTAATCATCTGTTTCGGAGGTCATAGATCAAGGGGAGCAGGTGTGTGTGCACGTGTGTGAGACTCTGTGTGTATCTTGTCTTTCAAGGGTAGCAGGTGTGTGTGTGTCTTGTCTTTCAAGGGGAGCAGGTGTATACGTCCATGCGTGTGTGTGTAAGCTTGTGTGTCTGTGCATGTTGGGGAGCAGGTGTGTCTGTGTGGTGTGCTCAGTCGGCCAGATAATGGGCACATATGGACGGAGGGAGAGAGAGGCAAATGAGAGGTGCACACACACACACGCACACACACACACACACATGGTTTTTAGCTAACAAAATGTATGCAGAACTGATACAGGAGACCTGAATTTACCGTGTGTGTGGTGAGTGGTGAGTGTATGAAATATAAATTGGGTAAAAATAGTATTAGGCCTACAACTAGTATTTTTGTTCACAATGGTAATGAGGGTTAGCATGATGGGATGTCATACACGCCCTGAAAATCACTGAAACGGTGGCAATCACATTTTTCATGCCAAAAAACGAAACGACAGTCGACCTCCATTACGCTGTTTTATGTTTAATGTTTGAGTCTAAATCCGAGTTTGAACATGTCTGTAAAAGGCAGTGAGGAAGCAGCGGCCTGGCAATGGATTAGCCGCTCTTTTTAGTCACAGAGATGGTTGGGGGCAGGAGTGAGGGAATAATTGTCAGCAATTTGAAAATGACAGAGAAGGAAGTGTCGTGAGAAAGAGTGAGAAGCAGCGAAGCAAGTGAGATAGAGAAAAATGAAGAGATGAGAGGGGGGGGGGGGGGCAGATTGATGGAGGAAAGGAGGAAGGGTGCGCGGCTGAAAATGAACCTGTCGGCCGCTGGAGAGCCAGTGGAGGGAGTGACAGCTTTATGGATTAGGGAGAAGGGAGCGAGGAGAACTGGGAGGGGAGAAGAGGAAGAGAGGTGCTGTTACAGGAGTAGGAGGCGGGGGGGCTGTTAATGTGGAGAAAAGAGGAGCTGGAAAGGAGGGGTGGAGGAGAGATGGATGGAGTATTTGGCAATGATGAGGAGAAGGAAGAAGGGAGATAAAGAAGATGAGGAATGAGCAGGGAGGGAGATGAAAAGGAGGTAGAATAGCAAAAGCTGGTCATCTTTCAAAAGGCTTGACAATTCAGCTGGGATAGAGTGTGTATGTGTGTGTGTTTGTGTGTGTGGGATCATACAGGTAAAACACCACTGGTCCGGCTCGATGTTGCGGACTAGTGTGTGTGTCCCTCAATAATTAGTGTCTGATCAGGTGTCACCATCAGTTAAATGACTGATAAATATTATCAATCTCATCATTGTCCACTCAAACAAATCCCGACTGAGTGAGCGGAGGGGAAGGAAGAGCAGCTGGAGGGACGGAGTGAGAGAGGAATGAATAAAAACAGAAGAAGGGGACTCTGAGGAGACGACGTGAGAGGCAAATTTACAGTGGGATGATTGGATTGGTCCCGATCTTTGTCATCTCGTTGAGCCAATTAAAGGAGAGGTGCGAGTTAAGACTCAGGAGGTCTGGTTGAGGGTCTTCTTCTTCCACTGATGTAGTTTTTGCTGCAATAACACTGCATTTTTTGTGTGTTGTGATCAGTTTGTAGAATAGCGTTGGTGTGTGTGTCTAGCAATGACATGTCATGGCAGAGTGCTCAGAGTTGCGGTGATAAGATCTCTCTCCAGCCTTTATCATTAAGTCGATAACGGCTCGACTGACTAAGGTTTGTATCACAGCTCATTACAGTCTGCAGCTCAGTTCACACTGGAGCTCGGCTCAGTTAGGTTCAATTCGAGTTCAGCGAGGGGGAATGCTGACTGTCTTTACAGTATCAACGGATGTTTGAAGTCTCATAAAACACCCTGTGCTTCATCCTGTGCTATTTTGAATGTTCATAAATATTGTCCAGTTAAATGAGGACAAAAACAAAGTCATAGGCTGTGTCTCAATTCAGGAGCTGCATCCTTTGGAGGCTGCACTTCATGACCGATTGCGTCAAGAGGATGACCCGTTTTCAAAGGCTCCTTCAAATGCGACCGACAAATACATCCGTCCATCCCTGATAAACAAAGACACAACAATTTTCAAAAAGGTTATGGCGCCGGTTATTTCAGTTTGGAATTCCTAGTCTACGTGGCCCACGAAGGAGGCGCTCTTTGTGGGCCGCGTCCTCCGAAAGAATTCAGCCCCTGAATCGAGACATAGCTGCTTTGGGCCTAATGAACAGAGACTTCAACTCTCTGCTCACCTTCACTGTCCCTGGGGAGGAAAAGTCAATCAAGAAAACTTTGTGTTAGGCTAAATTCAGATCAGTTATCATATCAAATCTATAATAAAAGCAGTCTTCTCTAAATATCCCATTGATCAGAGACTTGATGTCAAAGTGAATCTGGTTCATGTTTCTATTTCTGGCAAGCTTCACTGCTGCAGTGGACTTTTACAGGTCTGTCAAAAAATAGCAACCAGGCAGCTTTGACTGATCCTAGAGTAGTGACTGAACCAAGGAAAATCTGAGCAGACTGTACAACTCCACTTCTCAGATTCTCATAGGAGCACCTTCAAAATTCTACTCTTTGTCCATATTCAGTCCCAAGTCACTTGATATCAGATCCTCTGACCCAGTTCGAACCCTCCACACCTCTTAGGCCAGCTGCTTCTTACAGTCTAGTTGTATCTACAGTTGAATATCAACATGGTGAAGCTGTCAAAATGTAGAACCGGAAAATCATCCTGCTTACTTTTACCAATAGTCTGTCTTCATTTTATTGTTTTTCCTTTGTGCTTTGTAAGCGTCCATTATCTTTTCAAACATTTGAACTCTATGAAGCACTCCTCGCTGTGTGAAATGCAGTAGGCTCTATCAATAACTTTGCCTTGCCTTCTACCAACATTAGCCCAGCAGGTATATGCTTTTATCTTAATGTGTGTTTTTCACTGGGTGTAGCTTGAACATGTATAATCCATGGTTTTATTTTATTATTACATGTACATCTCATGTATATAACGATGTATATTGTATTTATTTTGTGTTGAGTACCACGTATGGTACTTTAAAGACCATGTTCACCCACATACATGTTTTGTGGCTCATTACAGTCAGCAGACATGGGGCCACATGTACTAATTAGAAAGGAAAAGGTGTAATTTGTCCAAACAGCAAATTTAGCGGAGTAGTTTTTCAATCACCTTTGCAGATTGATCCAAAAAAGGGTCTAATTATCCAAAAGTCTTTAAACCAACTGTGTGAAGGGCCCTTAGTAAGAGCCCCTTTTTCATGGAAGACATTTAGTCACAGAAACACCGATATAAATAAAGCGAATGGCGGGCTGAAATTAATGCAGCCATTTGTGCATGCTGGCCTACTAGGACGCTTGAATAGAACAGAGCTGTTGTTGATTTTATCAGTGACACCTGAGCTTTTACGAAATGGCGAGTTAAGATGTCGTCTGTGAAAAAGGCCTGTCAACGATCTGGACATAACACATTAGAGGAAGAATTGGGCAAAATGAACTATTTGATTGTACTCTTTGTACAGTTATTGACTAGTGACGTAAAGTTATTTACACCAGTGCTTTAAGAACAATGATGTACTGAATTTCTATTAAGCCGAGAAATTTAATGTTGAGCCAAAAACCCGATTGGAGCAGAGCTGGAACCCTTAATTGTATATTAATACTGGATGATGCATTGACTGTAATACTAAGAGTGAATAAGTGTTTCCACTCATAAAGTCACATGATGGACGAAGGCATTATTGGATGAAGTCTTGTCATTATTGGTTAAGCACCATAACCCTCAAATTGGTTCCATCTTCCCTCTCTTCCTCTATTTTCTCTCCCTTCTCTTCCAGTTTCCTCCTCTCCTCTTCTCCTTGCCTGTTTTTGTTTTGTCCCTTTTTCATCCTCCCTGTTTCTCTCTCCATCTTCTCATCATCCCTTTCCCTCATCCTTTGTCTTCCTCCCTCTGTCCAGTCTTCCTCATCCTCTCGCCTTTTTCCTCTATCCCTTCCTCTTCTCCCTCTCCCCTTCAATCAAAATCATATTTCCACGGGCTGCTGTTTTTTTCTTTTTCTCTGCCCCAGCAGTATAGAGAGCTGCTAATGGAATTACAGTCAGTCACCGCAGTCAATCATATGATACACACACACACACGCACAAACACACACTTACTCGCACAACAAAAACATGCATATGCATGAAACGGGACAGACACACAGAGATGCTCGGTCAGACAGACAGATTAGTGAGCTCAGTATTATTAAACTTTTGCTCTCCTCTAATCCTCACACTCTCACTCATGAAGTGTGCACATACACACACACACACACACACACACACACACACACACACACACACACACACAGCTGCAAACACACACTCTCAGTGGGGTACACCCTGCGAGAGGGCCAGGCAGTAATAGATAAACCGATCAAGCCGCGGTACAATATGCTGAGAGTGATTACGTGTGTGTTGTGTAAGAGTGTGTTTGTGAGTGATAGTGAGTGATGATGATGATGATGTGCAACAGCAGGAACAGGAGGCAGATATTAACTCGCACAGGAGAAAAAATATTTACATTGTATTAAAAAGTTGCGTGTTTGTGTGTTTTTAAAATCTGCGTTGACATTTTTGTGTTTAAATGCCACAGAAAGCCTCTAGAACCACAGAACAGATAAATCTACTGACTCAGTTTGCTGTGTGCTGCTGGTGTGAGCAGCAGGTTCCTGCAGCAGCTGCACAGGTGGCCACAAAAAGCCAGGTCATGACATACCTTCAAGTGAATTCCTGTTATTATGACCAATGCATTAGTACTTTTTTCCCAAAACAAGCAGTGAAACCGTTTACATTTTAATCTGCAGCAGTACTACGTGTGCTTGTACTGCAGATACGTGTCTTAGTTGTCTTCTTAAATGGTAAGAAGGGAGGCAGGTGCAAGCAGTTAGCGTCTTGTGAGCTAATGCTAAGCTGAACTAACAGAGGAAGAATACGCCTTCTGGTAATCATGCTTATGCTCTGTCTACTCGCCCTGTCAGCTGACATTCAATTTGTTTTGTTTATTCACTTTTTTCTTCATTTATGTAGCTGTATGTGTTCCCATGGCTAAGCTAGCCACTAACTGCTACAAACAATGCAAGCTAGTGGCTAACTTATAGAAACAATGCAAGCTAGCTGCTAACTTATAGAAACAACGCAAGCTAGCTGCTAACTTATAGAAACAACGCAAGCTAGCTGCTAACTTATAGAAACAACGCAAGCTAGCTGCTAACTTTAGAAACAATGCAAGCTAGCTGCTAACTTTAGAAACAATGCAAGCTAGCTGCTAACTTATAGAAACAATTAAAGATAGCTGCTAACTACTTGGTACCATGCTAGGCCGGCTACAGGTAATCTTCCAGTCTTCTTGCCTGAGAGCTGTGAAAAAGAATATATTTTGTGTGATACCATTTAATTATTATAGATATAGAGTTAACTTTCAATTAGTAAGCAAAACAATGAGATTTGCTCTATGTCCACAAGTTGCTAAATTAAAATCATACACATGAACGCATCCGCAATTAATTCATTACATTTTGTTAATAATACTAATACTTTGACAATCTAACTGTTACTTTCAATGGAGCATTTTAAAAAGAGGATTAAAACCTATTGCTCCACTTATTGTAATGCACATTGATGCAAGCCTAAAATTTTAATTCAGCTAATTACGTAGTGCAGCTTGTTAAGTAAAACACATTCTAATTGAGTCATGAATCAGTGAGAAGTAACTTGTCAAACTCTCCTAAATGGGTGTTTGGAAGGTTTCAAAGTACATAGTAGATGTATTTATTAGAGTGTACACATTCACAGAGTTTGTTGTGTACTTTATATAAGCTGTAACACAAGTTTGCCCTTGAACAACTGGGCTTTACAAGCAAACATGTCAAGAAAATGTACTGCTTCTTAGCTACGTTGTTTCAGAGTATGTGTTATCTGGTGCAGGGTGAGAGCATTTGTGGAATCCTTGTTCAGATGTCAGAGGCAGAGACGGGCTGAGGGGTTATTATAGCTGTCTTTAATCTGGCTAAGCATACAGTATGGATAATCCGCTCTCACTTCTTTTTCACTTTCACATAGTCTCATTTCTACAACTCCTATGTAATCTCAAAGAGCTTATTGTAATTCTGTCCTTCAATTCTTTCTCGTATTCTTCTGTCAATCCACTGCGTGCATTTGCTGTCTGCAGTGTTTTCTCAGACCGGAACACAGACTGCGTTTCACCATACAGAGTGCACATTCAGTTAGGAAATCAATGAGTTAAAAGTATAAAGTTTTATAAAAATGTCTAGTTTTATGTTATAAAATGTTTGCAATAAAATAATATACAGTAAGTAAATAGAAAAATGGACAAATGCAAATATGCAAAAAGTAAAGCGTGTTAGTCCCACTGGGTAAAATGCAAGATATGAAAATGTGCAAAGTAGATTTACAGTAATTTAGAAGTAAATTCCCCTTAGTGTACAAATGTGATGAAAAATCTATCATGGGAAAATGAACAGCAGTTTAACTGAATATTGATAAAGATCAGGAAAAAAGGAGGAATTATAAGATGCTTCTATGATGTCGAAAGTACGGAAGAACTTTTGACAGCATGATTTCTTGCCCCTGGTTTGTGTTTGTGGCTCTAAAAGTTCTAACATGTTGGTCAAAGGAAATTGTGTCTTGTGCGTGTTGACAAAAAGTAAATATAGACAACAAAACCAACACAATATGCTGAGGAGCCTACAGGGTACAGTTAGCTCTGTTGTTTCTGCTTGACAGATGGGGAGTATATTAGTCATCAGTCGATTCTACAGGGAGAGACTTTAGTGTCTGAAAAACATGCAGGGGTCACTAACTGATGTGTCAACAACTCAACAATTCTGTTGAAGCCTCTGAAGTTAACCACAGCCAGATTATAGCAAACTGAAACACTGTAGAAACACGTGTGTTGTATTAAATCAACATGTGAATCACTTACTCTCTACAGGAAGTGAAGAGCAGTTAACATTTGTGATTGTCTAATTTGTTTCTTCTCCTTCTCCTCCTCCTCCTCATCCCTCTCCTCCAGGCTCCGACTACTCTCCCCCTCCCCCCCTGCCTCGGCCACCTCCCCCCGGCCTGACAAATGAGCACAGCGGCGGTGGCAGCCATGGTGAACACGGTGGTGGAGGGGGCACGGTCAATCACGGGGTGGGCGTGGTGGGCCTGGCTCCGGAGCACATGGCCACTCCGGGGGCGGCCCTGAGCTGGCAGGCGGCCATCGACGCTGCACGGCAGGCAAAGGCGATAGGCAACGCCGTGTCAGTTGGAGGGGCGGGGCTCGGGTCGGGAGGCGGCGGGCCCATCTCCACGGCTAGCTCCACGCAACGGAAGAGACAACACTATAGCTCCAAGCCCAAGAAACAGACAACGACGACAGCCACAAGGCCGCCACGGGCCCTACTCTGTCTAACGCTCAAGAACCCCATCCGCAGGGCCTGCATCAGCATCGTAGAGTGGAAGTATCCTTTTCTAAACATGTGTGCCGGTTTGTTTTTCACTGTTTGCAAGGAGGAATAACATGCACTTATTTTGAAGACACTACAGTGTTTTCAAAGGCTTACCGATGACATTCCAGAACCAATCGTCTCAAGCTGGTAGTTTTCTGAGCTACTTGTCTTTCTCTGGGGGCCCTCATGTAGAAAGATTGATCCAAATCAGGCAGAGAAAGTCAGTTCCCTTTAAACTTCTAAATTTTTGGTGCAGGTGGGAATGGGGTAAATAGACAGAAACATCATAAGAGATATGAAATTGTAATGTTCTTTAATGCTGCAATTTGTTATTACAATATTAAAAGCATACGGTATGCTGTTCGGTCCACATAAGCCCCGATTAATTTGCAGGTTAGTTCTATTGGAGGTTAAATGTTTTATTTTTTTCATTTTAAAGATGAATGTGAAGATTCAATTAATTTCATTTAGAGAGTAGTTTTCCTCCTGAAAAAGATAACCGACTTGATGTAAGAACATTGTGCAAATCTCACCTAGAAACTGTTATAATGAATGCGAACATGCTTCTTATTATGTCAAACCATAAACCTTAGAAAAGCTCTATCAAATGTGATGGGAATATATGAATGGATGCTGGGCACAGGTAGAGAGAAATCATGTCAATTTGTTGATATTATTATTAATTTCCGTTCTCTTCTGAGTGTCACGTAATATGATTCTCCGCTTACTTGTTTTAATCCTTTCTCTCCACCCTCCCTTTCTTTTTATCCACTCTCTCCTTCATCTGACATTCTATTTTTCTGTTTTCTCAAAGGAGTATAAAACAAATTCAAATTTCCATCCCTCCCTTACATCTGTCCCCTATAGCATATCTCTCTCCCCTAGCTCTTCCTAACTGTATTCATCCTCTCTCCCCCAGGTCCATCTGTTCCCCAACACTCCTTCATTCCCACCATCCTCCACCTCAGAGTCTCTCCCTCTGTCCACCCAAATCCCTTTATTCCTGCTGTTCCCACATGCCCTTCCACTGTACCCTTCCTCTCCTCTGGAGTTTTCTCCCCTCTTTTAAGCTGCCAAACATAATGACTTGGTTCTCCCTCACGGTGAGATAGAGGGAGAAAGGCAGAGGGACAGAAATGGCCAGTGTCACAGTGAAAGTGATCTATAATAGGACAGGGCCCACATGAGCTCACCAAGAGCATATTCACACATCATCCTGAGGGGAGGAGAGGAAGAGGAGGGGTCGGGAAATTAGAAGGGCAGGGATGTGGGCAGGACATGGATGTTGACAGGAGAGATGATGAAGCAGGGAAGCTGAGGAGGGAGGGATGGAGGGACTGAGCGGATTGAGGGGAGGATGGGGAAGGTAAACAAAAAATGACAGAGCAGGGGGAGGGCAAATAATGAGTATGGGAGGGGAGGGGGGGAGGTGGAGGATGTAGGGTAATCACGAGGGACGAGAGGACAGAAGCAGAAGGCAGAGACTATGAATTTGAAGAGGTGCACGTGCTTGTGTGTGATTGCATTAGGTAATTATCAAATACATAAGCTGCAGTAGTATTCAACTACACTTTTCACAATAATGTTAAATATCGAGTTCTAACACTGACATGCTTTTTTTAAAACAACTCTAAATTTCCCATGGGAACCGCCCAGTATTTATAGATGTTTGGTTCCACACCATTGGGTACAGAGCTGTTCACCTTGCACCCGAACTGTCCAGTTGTGCTGATGCTAAAAAAACTGAAAGAAATTTAGCACGCATAAACCCTCAGGGTCATTGGAAAATCGCACCAAAATGACTGATGAGCACTCACAACATTACCCACAATTCCCAAAATTATTTATTTAAATAGCTTCGGTGGGTATAATGGAATATAGAGGGAGAGAGAGGTAGGGGAATGAAATGAGCAGAAGAAAGAAGAGGGAAATTAAATGGGCTCTTAAGAAAAGGAGGAAAGGGTAAACAGGAGAAAAAATGAGCACAACAGAAGCGAAATAACAATAGATTTTGTCGTCCACCCATCAAACTGTCAGTCACGCTGCCTGCTTCACAATCCAACCATTCTACTTTGGGATGTCCTTCATAACTGTAGTCTTTGTCTGCTTAAACATAGCATCTATTTGAAGGTTGGTCTGTGTATGACTTTTTAAACTGTCAGCATTCATTCTGAGTGTGCGGTTATGCATACATGTGTTGTTTGTATTCTACAGGCTTTAAATGTGTGTGTGTCCGCTGTGAGTGTGTGTGTCCTGTATTCTGGGAGTACCTCTGTCTCCAGAGATAGCAGATCTGAAATCTTCCTCCTCTGTTACCAAGACAACAGCTGCTGCTCTCAACAGGTCGATGGGGCCTGTCTGAGCTCAGACATTCACATGAAACACACACTTAAATTAGATAACACACGTACTTACATGCAGATGAAAAAGGGAGATGAAAACACAAACAGACACACACACCTGTGGCTGCACACGCACAGCAGCCCTCTCACATGCTGCGTAATTATAGCATTCAAGCTTTACCTGCACACTGGCAAGGTCAGAGCAGGTGCAGGCATATACATCTAAATCCCACTAAGTACTGTAACTTCTAAAAGGTCCCATTGAGCGCATTTACACACACAGGCACACGCTGTGATTCCTGGCTAACTGCTTATATATTGTATCAGGTCATGAGAGGTTACACTATTCGAATGCACTTTCATTTCAATCAGGGAACCAGATGAATACTGTCAGCATGACACGGCTCACTTTTGGATTAATAGTAGTCTGATATATATTTTACATGATATCAGTATATCCCAGGTTTCTTATTTGGCTATGTGCAGATAGAAGATAATCTATTTCATTGTGAACTTCATGAGCCCACTGCTGAATGCAGATCATTTCAGAAAACATCCTCCTGGTATTCATGTGGACGTAAGCATATGTGCACTGCTTAGGTAGCTTGTCAAATGCTGAATGTATATGCCAAACCACATGTGGCTGACAGCAGTACCCTGTTGAATAGTGCATCACGAGAGCTGCGTAGCCTGCTGAGTTAATGTCCCAATTTTAGTGCCTGTTCTAATCCTGCTTGTCTGGAACTGGCTGTTCTGTTTTGGCCTGTGCTAAGGCTGGTTGCGGCTTTCTTTCTGAAACTGTAAAAGTCACCTGCAGTGATTGAGCCGCGACGAGTAAAGAGCCGTCTGCAGAACTCTGCAGAACAGCTGCTACACAAAGAGCTGTTCACCTGCTCATTCAGAGCTCAGTGAGGCTCGACTCAGTACACAGAACCCCCGACCTGGAGAATCAGTTATCGTTGCTGTTATCATGAGCGCACTGTTATTGTGATTGGCAACGTGTGTTCAAATTGAAACAAATTCAACACTTTCTTGGACCCTTAACAATACACATGTCAAGTGGGAAGCTGATAAGATGAATGGCTCCTGAGATATGTTTTTCTTTACAGATAGACTGACAGAGATTTATGAATAAGTAGATATTATTACTTCTACCCTTACCCTTATAATAAGTATTTCTGAAGGATATTATTAATAGATTTAATATTTGGTTTGATTATTTGTTCAGCCTCTCCAAATTTTCCTCCCAAGTGCTGTTTTACTCTCGGCAGCATTGCAGGGAGGAGATTTATTAACATGTTGATGGAAGCAGACCTCAAGGGTTTCTTAAATTATGGGTCAGGAACCCAGAATGAGTCACAGAGCTGTTTTTCTGTGGGTGCCCGCATGTCTAGAGTGTGTTTTAATGAGCCCCCTGTACAAGGGTGAGTGATTAACTTGATGCATTTTGGTCCCATGGCTGAATGAGCTGAATGATCTTTTGGCCGTTGATGTCCAAGGGTCAATCCTTAATCCAAACATAAACAAAGTATTAGCCCCACTGTAAGAAAACGAAGGAATCTATTTCCTCCTTCTCGCTCTTTTTCCCTCTGCAGGTCAGTTTGTAAACTAGTAATTGACGCTCTTAAAAGGATAGTAGGTCTGTTTCTCTCAAGGCCACACAGCAGGATTGCTACTGTGATTATAGTTGGTACATGACTGTTAACATTTTTTAGTTCACTTCTTATTTAAACTGCAATTTGGTTATTGCAGATTTGTCAGGACAGATCCTTAATTCTTTGGCTATTTGAACCCATTTACAAGGTTAATAGAATTGTATTGGCTTGAGGATTTTAACAACAAAACGCTTCAGAGATTTTAAATGTAAATGAGTATGAGGTACCTGGAGGCTACTTAGAAGTTCATATTGAATTCTCTCTGATTTTCAGTAAGTTACCAGGATCGAACTGATAAAAGCGCCAAGGGTAAATACATTTTTTAAGAAAAAAGATAATTTTATCAATTTCGACAAGCTAGCTGAAAATGTCCTGTTTTAGGCAGCCATTAGTTTTTAAAACCTCTGACAAATTTTCCATCTACAGTGGTTGTTTATGTCTGTTATTTAGCAGCTTTACACAAAAACTTTATTGACGTATTATTACAATATTTTTTGAAAGAGTTTGGAATGAAGAGTCAGGGAAGAACCCAACCCTCCATTGGTTCTCCCCCTGCCAAAAGTGCCACCTGAGTTGGATAGAAAGGCCACGAAAGTTGGATAGAATGCTTCAATCTTGAAAAGCCTGCGTTCACAGTGTGATGCAGTGTTTTTGCTCATGGCCTGTCTTCTTGATTTGAGGTTCTGACAGCACAACTCATCAGTACGTTGCTGTTTATGTTTTACTGCAAGGCCTGGAGTCTAGACTTATGTGACATGCAGCCAAGGGGGAGTGGGAAATGAAATAAGGACTGAAGGAAGGAAGGAAGGAAGGTATTGAAGAAGATAGCAGAGGGAGAGCATAAGGAGGTGGAGGGAGGTGACAGCAGTGGCAGTTTCTAATTGTGTTGATGAAAACCAGACCTCCTCTATCTCTCCTTCACATTCTCTCCCTCCCTCTCTCTCACTCTGTATCGCTACCTCTCTCTCCCTCTCTCTCTGAGGCCAAAAATAATGAGGTCACTCCCCTCTCAAGGACCGTTCCAAATAAAAACCCTCTGTGTCTCTCTCCACTCTTCTCATTCCATCTCGCTCTCACTCTTTCTCTGTCCGCATCCCGTCTTCCACGCGACAAGCCTGCTCCTCGCTGCACCCATATTAGGACATGTGCTGTCTCTGTCTCTAGCCCCCCGCACGCACAAAGAGGTCCCTACCCTAAGTGATCCAATATGTCTTTTAGTTAACGAAAAGGCAAACTCGACAGCTTTGATCTCTCTCATTGTGTATACTTCTTGTGCACTTTGCTACATGTGTGTGTATATACACCTCTCTTATGTAAGGATGTATTAGCTTGTTTAAAAATACCTCTTTGTTAAGAGGTATTTTACTTTTTTCTCTTCACTGAGAGTTTGTGTTATGTTTTGCTCTGCAGTTCTTATAATGTCAGCAATTTTGATTTAATCTGAGGACTCTGTCAAACGTCCCTGTTAGTTTTTTATCATATTTATCCTTTTTCCCTTGACTTAAGTTCTGGGCATTTTCGTCTTATCTTGGTCAAAGAAAACCAAAGTTTAAAAACTGAAAACTGATGACAGTTTAGTCTTTTTCAGTAAATTTAATGTAGCACATAAGATTTTATCTAAGCCTTATCTGATGAAAAACACAGGCTGATTGAAGTTGAATGATAGTGGTATGGTACTCAGAGTCCTCACTTTGCTCCATGTTGTGGTGTGTCTGGTGTCATCCTGACATGCACAGCAAACGCAACTGCTGTGGTAAAATAAACACAAAATACTATATACTATTCTATTAATACAACTAATACTTTGCCTCCTACTTTTTGTTGGCGAAAACAAAGGGACATTTTGGTAAAGTTTGTATTTTGCCACACATCAAGTAGGTGTTTGCATGAGCTTTCTCCAGGTACTTCAGCTTCCCCCCATAGTCCAAAGACATGTAGTTAGGGGTTAGGTTAATTGAAGTCTCCATAGTAGTAAATGTGAGTGTGAATAGTCGTTTGTCTCTGTATGTTGGTCCAAGAACTGATGCAGAATCAAGCACAGAGAGAGAACATCAAATAATCATCTAACCTCAAAAATCTCCAAAAGTGAGTGATGATGATGATGTTGTCAAACGTTACTTAAAAAAAAGGAAATCAAAGCTAAGGTGCAAACCTAAGATAAGACTTTACTCTGTTCTAGTGTGTATATTCCTTCACTCTCCTCTCAGACCATTTGAGATCATCATCCTGATGACCATTTTCGCCAACTGTGTGGCCTTAGCCGTCTACATCCCCTTCCCTGAGGATGACTCGAACGCCACCAACTCCAACCTGGTAAGTAATCTACAATATTTAAAATACTTTACAGTTGAATATGCTGATGTGGTTTGATTAACTTCTTGGCTCATTCTCCAAACCTATTTCTTTTGCTGCTCTGATCTTTCTTTTATTTGTTGGTCTGACACCTGAGTTTCCTTTGTTGTCATATTATCTTGACTGACATCTTATTAGGTGTGTAAGTGGTTATTTGGTAATAAGCGTTCCAGATCAGCAAGTCATTTGCACATTTTCAACATTTTTGCTACCATGTCCTTAACAGGCAGGAGCAGGAGATGTTGTTTGAGGCTGTGTCTCAAGGTGAAAAACAAGAAGGGTGGAATAAAAAGATTGAAGGATGGAGGGTTTCACTTATTTTGAGTGAGTTTATTTAATCAAAGTTATGGCATCATTCTCTTGCGGGCAAGTAGAAGAAAATAGCTGTTGTGATTGCGAAATCACGAGTTCTTCTGGTGGACTGTCTTGACTTGTTTTGCGGTTGCCAGAATGTCATCGAGTCTAATAGACTAAATGTACTCTAATTTAATTTAAAGTGAAAAAGTAAAGCAGAAATATTTGACTAAACAAAGACATCTGTTGTGTGCAGACCGACGGCTTTTTGCCAAAATTCTTCTCTAACTACCTCAACCTGGACTGTGTAAGTCAGTTTGGTGCTGTTTGTATAGAAATCAATATGAATACATATATCTGTAGCACACGTGTTTGTATATATGTTTGTGTGTGTGTGTGTGTGTGTGTGTGTGTGTGTGTGTGTGTGTGTGTGTGTGTGTGTGTGTGTGTGTGTGTGTGTGTGTGTGTGTGTGTGTGTGTGTGTGTGTGTGTGTGTGTGTGTGTGTGTGTGTGTGTGTGTGTGTGTTTGTCTGTCAGCCTGCAGATGTATGCCAGTGTATTAGTGTGAGACGGACACTAATCCCTCACAGGCCATCTGTCTCTGTCTCTCTTTCTAAGAATGATTTACTGACTCCTCAGAGCTCATGCTGAGGGTGTCATATTGTGCATTGTATATATCAACATGTCCATGCCCTAATTGCTGATCTAGAGTATTGAATTAGTTCTAGTGAGAATTTATGTTACTTAATCTGGATGAGGTGTGTCTTTTTTAATCTTGGTTTCTCCGAAATTTGCTCTCGGTCTATTGTACATCTGTGAGCAGATAAATCTTTGCATTTGTTTTACTGTATGAATTCTCTTTAAATGATATCGTATCAGAGCTGGTATATGATTCAGAGCTAAATGAGTGAATATGACTGATGGAGGACAGCTGTTTGCATCTTCTCAAACTGTGTTCTTCACCCACTCTCTATCATAATTCTGCTGGAGACATACAGTACATACAGCCATTATATTACTTTTAACGGGTACCAGATCCAACATCTTTCAGTGTCTCTCAACACTAAGAGGAGAATTTTAATGCTACTGTTTTTGCTATCTTGAAACAGTATACAGCATGAAGCATGTACACAAGCTCATGTATGCACGCACACATACACACACACTCTTGCATGAAAATTGTGGCCTTGTAATTGTACCTTTTTTCTGCTCTACTATTCTTGAAGTGTTACTTTTGGACCCCAGTGACCCTAGCCCTGCCTTGTTTGTGAAAACTTTGAAGACAGACACACACCCACAAACCTACATACCACCACCACAGCTGTGGCCAATCAATTAACTTTCTGACAGACAGGAAGCAGAGTGCAGATGCACCACACACTTAAATATATGGTTGAACTATCTCTCCACGTGTAAGGGAGAGATTTTCTGTAATGTTGAAGTGTATATATATTGTTGTTTTTAGGGGAATTTGCTATTGAGTATCATAGTTCCTTTTTTCTTTTTAATTGTATTCACTATGCTTATTCATTAAACACTTTGCCGTAACATTAAATATTTCCTGTGTACCATGTGGGCCAAAATATTGAATTAATGATGACCTACGATAGTGGGTTTTATGATAAATATAACCCACCTTATTAAATGTATTATATCCCACTTCAACATTCAGTGTCCACTTAAAGTACTTTAGCAGCCTCATCTAATGTCGCCTCTCACTGTAAATATTTAAAGATCTCGATTAATGCAAACACACAGTAAGAGTCTCAAAACAAATGCACATCACATTTAAAAACAATCCCGGCATTGGCAGAGGTGCATCTTAACATTGTGTTTGCAATATGCATTCAGTGTCACAATTGACCTTATTCAGTCCGGTCATTGTGCTTGTACGACCGTAATTAAACATAAGACTGCCAGAATCCATATTCCTTCCCGTTGGCTAATTTGCCAGAGTGTCTATCGTGATTTTCATTATAGTCACATTTTAGTCATTTAGGTGATGGGTTCATCCCGAGATGTGACTGTTTTGCTTAAACAGACTAAATGAGTCACCGTACACATTCGGGAAACAGAAACCTGTCGAAACCCTTTCACTCAATATACTTACTTCTTACATTGTCATCGTTGCATTTCAGTGCAAAGTGTGAGGTTAAATATAGATATAAACATTAATCATTAATTATCATTAAATATAATATGCGTTGGAGCAGCAGGAGGCTTCTAAATATTCCCTACATCAAAGCTCTTTTAATTCAGCTCACCCTGGACCCACTGTGTTGATTCACGTTTGTGTCTCACCCTCCTTCCCCTTCTGTCGAGTATTTGTTCTCTTTCAGTCATTTGGGGTTCCATGTTCTGCTCAGCCCCCCTCATGGTTTTGTTTTCTCACCCACACGGTCTTTATTTCCATTTGTAAATAAACTAGAGTTTTATCTTTTCATGACTGCAAAACAGCTGCGTCATGACTGCAGATCAGTATCTTGATGATGCTCTTTAGATTTAGCTGTGACCCCATGTGTGATGGAGCCTGAGTTTAGAGAATCAATATAGCGCCCCCTCGCCAGATTCGCACAGGTCCTCCTTATGTAATACCAGAGATCTGTTGTATTGCTCCCAGTAAAAGATTTCTATTTCCGTCTGCATCCCATAATGTGCCGCTCTGTCTCCTTGACGACATGCCCAATAATAGCAGCGAGGGAGGTTGTCATGGATATGGTAACCGTAGAGATGCTCCTCATCTGTCCTTGGTTGCAGAGGAAAGACGGGGTAGGAACCAAAGTGTGCGAGAGTCTCTTCTCTCAGGGAGGAAATAGATGCTGCACACAGGCTACTTCTGTTTCAGAAACAATATTTTTTGATAAAAATGAGAAACAAGTATGTGAAGCTTGAGTGACAAACTTCTTTTCACTCTGCACTCTTTTTAATTGTCTCTTTTCTTTCCTCCTCCTCTCTGGTTTCACCTTGCCTCTTTTCCCCCCTCATTAATTACTTTCTCCTTCTTGCTCTCCCTTCGTTCCACAATCTAATCAGATCGATATGGATACTTTCAGATTGACAGAATAATGTTGTCATAACCAAGCAATTAGGTAATCAATACACCCGATTAGACAATGTTTAATGGAGAGGCTTGAACACTCTAACCCTGACATATACACACACACACACTTTAGACTCCAAGCCCCTAAGCAATAATGAAGCTAAATAGGATTCAGAGGCTGAGGTCTGAGATAATACTGTGTGTGTGTGTGTGTGTGTGTGTGTGTGTGTGTGTGTGTGTGTGTGTGTGTGTGTGTGTGTGTGTGTGTGTGTGTGTGTGTGTGTGTGTGTGTGTGTGTGTGTGTGTGTGTGTGTGTGTGTGTGTGTGTGTGTGTGTGTGTGTGTGTGTGTGTGTGTGTGTGTGTGTGTGTGTGTGTGTGTGTGTGTGTGTGTCATTCATTCATAAATGTATGGATGCCTGAGTTCATGATTGTTACTAGTCATTAATTTGTGTGTGTGTGTGTGTACTCAGTGTTGGATGAACTAGCTTTTGCCTCTGCAGCAACCCACGTTTAATTAAATTAATCACCTCTTAAGGGGTAATGGTTGTTAGACATGTTCCTTGGTCATAATGGCGTCTGATTGAGCCCAATACTGACGTAGTAACAATTACACCACAGTCAATGTATAGGTGATTTCCAATTAACTATAGTCATGTGACTTCTGAAACCAAGAGACTGTGATATGCAGTCGATGAGGCCTATTAAATGGGTGAGTAGCTTGGTTGATCAGTCTCATGAAAAAGCCACATTGAATCTTCATTGATCCACTGTCGTCTAACTATAAAACAACGCTTTTTATCGCCGATGTCTTTTGTTGCTTCGGTCGATTAAGAGTTTTGCCCAAAGAAAGACATTTTAGGTTGTCCTTTTGTGTGTTCACATTTTGCCTTTTTCTTTGACTTTGGACCCCCTATATTGCATTTTATCAATTCCGTCTCCTGTTACTTTTTTCCGTCTCCAAGTCTTTTCTGCTGTGGAGGATTAAGTTAACATAGAGTGCGTTTGGGTGCAACTCTGCTGGTTGCTAGGAGTGTCTATTTATGGAGAGGAACGATCAGTATCTATCTGTACATGCACTTATCTAAACAATGTTGGACTGCGCTTTCTTGTGCTCCTGTGTGTGTGTGTGTGTGTGTGTGTGCGTGTGTATGTGTGTACCGCACCACTGAATTGACACCTTGGAATTCTGCCGCTCATGTCATGTGTGTGTATGTGTATGGTTGTGTGTCTGGTGGTTTATGTGGGTGTGTGCATAGCCACTGTGGCATTCAATGAATAGTGTATTCGATATACAGTTGCAGTGAATGTGTGGATGTATGTTCATTATATATAAACAAAAAGATTCAAAATATCCACTCTCCCATTCACCTTAATACTCTTCTACACAGATTGGAAATCTAAAATCTCTTGCAGTTTCTCTTCAGTGCAACATGTTCCAAGTCGGCTTTAAACTGGGGAATCGTTATTTGGAAATGATAAATTCTGTTCCCCTTTCCGTCTCCCAGAGGAAAACAAGAAATACCCCAGTTACCAATTGTGCCACAGACATGGGTGCGTTCCAACTATAGAGTTACTGCTTCAGAGTTGTTTACTGCTCATTGTATTTATTCCTTAGTGCCGCAGAGCTTTTATGTAACTGAAAATGAATCTTTAACATTATACTTTTATCTAAAAAAGGCTATTGACAGTATTCAGATGAGCTAATGGCCATGCAGCCACATGAAAGAGATAATGGATGTGGTTGGTGTGTTACAGGAACCTAAAACCACTTTTGAATCATTGTACCATTACTTTACATTAGGCTGTTGTTTTTGTGGATCATGTCAATGTGTTTTCACTTATTTCGGCACATGTAGCAGTTTCGATTCGACCAATATTGTTGATCCAAAGTGCTTTACAACACAACAATCTTGTCATTATTATTATAATCATCACTGAAAAGCAATGCACGCAATAATACAATTTAGAATTGAAACGCTAATGAATAAAAACGGATTATGGGAGGGAGCGAGTTCCAGAGTTTTCCGAAATTCACCAGTTTAACTCAACATTACAATTCAAGGATCGAAAGTGAAGTACCCATTGTCTGCAATCAAAATATATATATCAAGCCAATATGAAAACACAATAAGCAAGATTCTGTGTATTTCTCGCTGTCTGGCTCTCCCCTCCCTTCCTCTCTCTCTTCTTCACCTCCCTCCTCTCCTCCACCTCTAATAAAAGTGAAAGATAAAGACTCTAAATGATGGCAGCTGTGGCACCACATTCATTACAACACCATTTCCTCTTCCTTCTCTCCTCCCTTGCTTTTTAAGAGTCCCATTTTGGTGATAAAGATAGGAAGATTTCCACACAAACATCCAGACCTTTTCTTTCTTTTTCGGCCTCTTTCCATTTTATCTATCTTTCAAAAGAACAATGTAATGGTGACTGGGCTTTTTTATTTGTGTGCGAGTCTGCCAGTCAAAACTTAAAACGGATGATGAATGTTTTTAGGCGTTTAAGAGTGTGCTGTCCCAGACATTAATCCCATGAATCCTGAACAGATACAAGGGAAATCTGTCCCCCCCCCCCCCCTGCAAACCTGCATACAAGACCACTTTGCTTTTGAGGCTGTGTTTGTATATGTTTATGTGTGAGTGTTGATTCATGTGGATTTGTTTGATGTTGCTTGGCGCACAAGTGATGTTAAATGAGGTCAAATGAGCCTTATGAAACAAAAATAAAGTTTCCTTAAAGGCAAGACTTGCTAACATTACATAATCGTCTGAAAGAGTCAAGTGACGTTGAAGGTGAATTTTTGATCATCTGCACAAAGCCAGATGTGCCAGGAGTGAAGGCAAGAGACAGTGAGGGAGAGAGAAAAGAGAAAGAGACAGATCAGGATATTTTTACTGAGCTAAAAGTGTCCACCTCTGCCTCACATCGACCCACATTACAGCTCCCACAGAGCACACACAGAGAGCAAGAGAGAGGAACGGCTCTGTCCATCACTGAAACTCAAAGTTCTCAGTGCGGCCGTTCCACAGGGAGCAGTGTTCATGGTCCCACTTCAATCAGAAACATCTTCATCATAGTTTGCTTTCATGCTAAGTACTGTTGACTTGAGCTTAATGGCTCAGCATAATGCAGCGAACTCATAATGTCGTATTAACAGTGCAAAGGCAGGGAATACATCTTATAAAGGGCTAACTAATAGCCCATGAATCAGCATTAAGGCCAATAATGAATGGGTAATCACTGAGATAATCACTGGTTCCTTTTTTTAGATTTCTGTGCAGAGGTTAGTGTCAAGTTTTGAATTACATTTTTAAACCCCATGGGGAAATTTGCATTCAGTGCACCCAGACCTCTCGGAGACTGTGGGCAGCCACAGCACTCTCCTCCGGTCAAGGAGTGTGGCAGGAGACTGTCACAGAGAAGAACGGCAGCCTCTGCATGACTGCTCTTTATTTTACATTTTATAAACCTGAGCAGAGACAAGTGGAAGCTGTAGCTACATTTTCATCCTCTCGTGTTATGTCTGTTCCGTTTTCTTATCTCCTCTTTCAGTCATTACTTTGCCGTCTTTCGTATGAGACCAATCATGTCAACTACATCCTACTCAGGTTTGCTCATGCAGAGGTGTTTTATATGTGCAATTCAATCTCCTGAATATTCTACTCCTCCGCAAGTAGCAAAGTACAAGCATATGATTTCAAGTATGCCCATTTCACCACTCTGCATTATGTGTGAACGTGTGTAAAGGAAACGGGGGGGGGGGGGGGAGATATAGAGCTAAATTCACAAGATTTGTCTTAGGCTTTACGATTCTAAGATTTGTTGGATTTTTATCAACATGGAGAAACTGCATAAACATTATACAGCTGCTACCACTGATGCTAAAAGGTTTGTGTCTTTCCTGTAATGGTCACAGCCGGGTTTCTTCAGCTTATTGGATTTGTACTGGAAATTCTGAACTTTATATGTATGATCCCATCACTGGCATCCCAGCATTGTACAGACACACATTCACACACACACACACACACACACACACACACACACACACACACATGCACAAAGCAAAGTGCATACAGCAAACATTAGAACCATGGCAACAAAGGTAATGGAAGTGCACGCTAGAAGTCTGGGCAAACTTAGGTGTCATGTGTGTGTGTGTGTGTGTGTGTGTGTGTGTGTGTGTGTGTGTGTGTGTGTGTGTGTGTGTGTGTGTGTGTGTGTGTGTGTGTGTGTGTGTGTGTGTGTGTGTGTGTGTGTGTGTGTGTGTGTGTGTGTGTGTGTGTGTGTGTGTGTGTGTGTGTGTGTGTGTATCTTTATCATTCCAGACTAATATTTGACCAGCTATAAAAGCCTGTTGTGACATCACCGGAAGAGTAAAGCAAACTGAGGCCAGCTCCTTCCAGCTAAAAGGTGTCCATCACTCAGTCTAGTCAAGTGCAACGCCTGCCACAAGATTTCTGCAGTACGAAAAATAATACACAGCAGGAAGAATTAACAAGCAGCAGGAATAAGATGATTTGTTAATAATAGACTAGACTCACACAACATTATTATGTCTTTGCAATTCAATTTGTACAGTATTAAACTGTTGCTGCAATGTCCTGCAGTAACGCCTCCTGTCTGCCCTGAGAAAACGAGCACAATATCCCTTCCTGTGCAGAGGCCTAGGCGCAATTGCTCACTGAATTAATAGGTGCTGCTCTGTTGCAGTGTGTCTACTGAACTAGCAGCATGTTGGTGTGGCATTCACTGACATTTAGCAATCTGGTCTGGGATATGGCAGCTAGCACACAAGCTTTCTCTCTCTCCCTCTTTGTCTCCCTCCCATATACACTCATACACACAAAATGAGGTCTTACATGTACACAACATGCATTGAAATTCTGCCTGTCTATAAGGTGTGTCACAGTGATGCACAACACTGTAGTGTGTGTGTGTGTGTACTGTGTGTATGTGTGTGCATGCTCGCTAGTGCGTTTTGTGTCTTGTGACTGCATCATCAAATGGCCAGGTTCCCATAGAAACAGATGTTTGCGTTTCCTTTCTTGGTGGCAACATGTGTCAGACTGTTTATGTGTGTGTGTGTGTGTGTGTGTGTGTGTATGGGATATAAACTGACAAGGGCACATGCTTTTTAATTCTATATACACTACTGAGGTGAATACAGTTAATGGACCTCATCCCTTATTGATCTTCCTCATTAAATCTCTAGCAACCACAAAGCAGGAGATGTAGATAAAGAGAAGCACGTGGAGTTTTTTTTTTTTTTAAGCTTAACTGAGATGTGGATTGTGACAAAAGGCTGCAGCTCAGTATTGGAAAGAAGTTCATTATATTTATAATCGCTCAGGCCCACATAATACAGCCAGTCAGCAGCTCCAGTGTTTGTTTTATTTTTGCAATGACTCATCTACTGCGTAATAGTGAATTTGCATCAAAATATGAATATCACTTAGCTTTCGCTTCTGGGTCTTTATTGTTCATTGCTGAGAGCCTGGTGGGAGGCAGATTGGTTATTATCAATAAAGTGGCCTTGCTTACACTTGAAATTGTTGCTTCCACTTGTGCATTCACCAGGATCTGTTCATCATGGCATCATTAATCGCCTAATATTTTGAGTCAGACTGTTGAAGGATCTTTCGGCTGCATGTTTTATCTCAGTCACATACACTTTACATGCACAACAAACCATTTCATGTGGAAGTTATTCAAACTAACTTGGTTGCCCGATAGCATTGTGCCCATGAACTATTTTGTAAGAAAAATGTTGACGCTAGTTTGGTTATGGGAAACATTTTGCCATTACATTTAAAATGTTCAGATCCAAGAGTTGCCTTGAAAGTATTTTCAGAGCAGAAATTTAAAGGTAACAAAGTATTGCACGAGCTTTATGTAATCAGTCCAAACAAATGTGTTAGTTTTGTACTCTTCAAGCCTAAAAATGTACCTAAATGATTTGTGTCTGACTAGGTCACAACCCATAACCACAAGCAACTGTTGAATATGGATATGATGTAGAAGTTGCTTTATTTACAGGGATCACAAGCACTGATGAGAACCACTGTTTTATGTGTCATATATAACATTTGTGTTTATTAGGCTAAAGCATAAAAACTCATAAAAATGTTCATTCTTTATGAGAAACATTTCAAAGTAAAAGGAAAAACTAAACCAAGTTGACACTCACTGTGAGCTGATTACCATCCAACATCCTCCAGGGTTTCTAAACTTGTATATGGCATAGAGCCTTACCTAGAACACGTATAATACATAGCTAAATATAAGTCCACATATACACGGCAGGTGAAAAAAGAGAATCAGGAAAGGCTGTCATTTTATCGAGATTGCTCATGTTTAATGTTGTGCAGCCAAATTAGGTTAAAATTGCATGACTCAAATGGCAGCTAGAGGAACGAAGCGGTGTGTACTATCCAGGAATGAGAAGAGTTTGTATAAAAGTGTCTATGAGCTCAAACATGATGTGATTTTTGTGTCTTTTACTGTGTGAATCATTGATTACACCTATTATCTCATTTTCAGCTATTCTCTCTTCTTGTCTTTCCTCTCATCACCCTTTTCTCTCCTGTCTTAATGCTCCTGTGTGTACGGTGTGTATGGTTCCGCACACATGTGTCAGACAGCGACCTCCCTCCGCTGCACCCCCCGCACCCTCCTGCTCCTGGGAGGTGACCCAGTTTCCCATGATTCAGTGCGGTTGCTTCTGCTGCGTTGTTGCCGTAGCAATATTGCGCGGCCCTTTAATGCCGACTGTGACTTTGCCATGAATAATGGATAGAGAGAGTGACAGAGTGTTAGATGAGGGGGAGAATTGACTGGAGAGAGAGGGGGTGACAGAGTAACAATTAAAGGGGGAAAGATTGAGAGAGTTGGGGCACAGAGACGAAGAAGTGGACGAGTGAAGGAGGATAAGAAAAAATTGTAAAAAATGAAATTCAGTGCTGTTGTAACAGTTATAGTCCAGTCACAACCACTGATCTGGTGTTGACACATATTTAAATTGAATAATTCACACTGTTATATCTCATTAAGTGGGCTCTTGGTGGAAAGCTGTTACATCCTGGAAAAAATTGCACCTTTAGTAATGCTACTACGAAATTGTGCAACCAATAACATCGTCAATGTTTTTCTTATATTCGCATCTTTTCTTCCAGTTAATTACTAATAATCATGGATAGATCACTTCCTGTCTAATGTCCTACTCCACCATCCTTTTCCTTAATCAGAAAGATCACATAAAGAAGCTAATGATAACATGTCTTTGGATGTTATGTACACTACTAAACGTGAAAAGTAACATGAACAAATATGTTATCAATAGTTATTCTCAGACAAGCACATTGATCTCAGTGATTTTGTGCGTCATAGCTCTCATCTTTGATGATGGGTGACCAGAAGACAGGCTTAGTTTCAGTTACTCTAGAAGGATGTCGAAAAGGTCACACATATGGAATATCTTTTAGATTAAGTGCAGATGAAAGGAAGTCAAGAGCCAGATATGCTAAAAAAAAGGTCAGTTTTCTTCAATCACCTGACAACTGTTGTTAACAGCTGAACCATGACTGACAAAGCTGTGTGACCTATATGCTAACAAAGTGTTACATTAAAATCTGATTTCAGTCCTCGGGTTTCTTTTAAGTCTGTTACTACTGACTTGATATACACATATAAACATGAGTATTGTCAAAATTGTCTTTAAGTACAGTAACATTAATTTCCTGGGGACTTACCCTACCCCTGTCCAGTGACCGACAAATCATTTTTTTCCCAAATGGGGAAACTGCTTTTGTCCTTACTTGGACAAGCCAAGTTGACAGGTTTCTATAGTTTGAATTCTGTTCCCAAAGGTAGCCAATGACAGAAATACACACCGACACACACACACCGACACACACACACACACACACCGACACACACACACACACTCACAGTCTGGAACAGACACATACTCATACGGGCATGTAGAGGTGGCTGGCTATTACCTCTCTGCCAGAGCTGTCAGTCCTTGGCTGGCATTGAGTTTTTACAGCTATACACACACACACACACACACAGCAACAGCTCACTCTCATTGGCTGCTGTAAATAATATATTTTGCTTCATCTAAAAGGCTTTAAAGTGCCCACGGAGCCTTTAGCTTCAAAGCAGCAAGTTAACACAGGCGTGCATACATTCGCTCAATAAAAGAAATGAAAGAAAAAATTACAGCATGTAAGCATCCAGTCATGCTTGCTCTGCGGATGTTGTGGAAGCTGAAAACATGTCTAGCCCCCTCAGTTTTCCTGTTGTAAATTAATTGTGCATGCAGAGTTCTGAAGAACCAGATGTAGCGCTGTAATTACTTTCCTGTTTAAAACATGTCTTCTATAAAGAAAGAGGGGATAGAATGTTCCTGTTGTATGAAGGTACACATGGGAGTTAAAACGGTCAAAAGTTTGGAGTGCAGCTCATATCTACTTCTTTTTGCAATTACCATGTTGACACATTTCATCTTTGAACAATTCATGTTTGATACATAATTTTTTCTCTCCATAGAATCAAACCCAAAGGTATTTAGGTAAAGCTTACTGTAAATTCAGGAATACATCTGTCTGTACTTTTCAGTAACCTCTAGTCTTGACTTCAAACTTGCTGGGTTTACTGCTGAGGATCAGAGGAAGTGTTGAATTAGGGTTTTTGGAAGAGCAGTACTTGCCAAATTTGCCAAAAAAATTAACCAAACAAATTATTTTATGTATATATAAAAAATGATTTCTGGACACCACATTTGTTTGCTAAATATATAAGTAAGTTAGTGAACTGCCTATATAAAGGAGTCGTCTGTTCATTCACCACTGTGCTTACGACAACCAGAGGTTTGCAGTTTGTCAGTGACATAAAGTAATTTCCTTTTTTATAGATTGCTCCAGTTTCACAAGTGAACCGGAGTTCAGTTCTAAAGATTCAGCTGTAATACATGTGCTGCACACGCCGTACATAGTCTACAGTACACACACACACACACACACACACACACACACACACACACACACACGGTTCAGAAGGTTAAGCAGTACACGGCTCCACATGTTTGCTATTAGCTTTTACTGTTAGTCTCACCAAGTCTGGCTTAACAAGGACTTTGATGTGTGTGGGTGAGCAAGAGAGACAAGCACAGACAGACACAGACGGACAGACACAGACAGACGGACGGACGGACAGGCAGGCAGAAGATAAGAATAAAAAGATGAAGTTTATTAATTCTGATATTGCTAAGTAAGTTGTCAAAAGTACAGTAATACATCAGCCTAAATATAATAAATAATTAACTTTTAAACATTTAAGTGTGATTATATCAAGATAATATCAAAATGATTGAACACAATCAAAGCTTGATCAGAACTCGACTATTGACTAGAGATATATAGTGGTAATTGAAAATTGTGGTCCCAGGACAGACATTGCTTTTTGAACACTTTAACTCAAATCCCCCAAATCATTTGAAGAAGGTTTAATATTCATTCCATCACTGAGATGAGACTTTAGATATTTAACATAAATAACAGTCCTTTCTGTAAGTCAGAAAACTGCAGATTTATTGATCTCACTTTCAGCACAGCTGAACAACACTGAATCGAGCCTCAGATCTTACATGAATGAAAAGTCTAAAAGTCTAAATCGTCCATGTTCTGTCTGTTATTTTTTAACAAGCTGTTGCTTCTTGTCTTTCAAGCGCTCTGTGTTTGTCTGTGTGTGTGTGTGTGTGTGTTGAGTTGTTGCGTTGTGGTAAATCTCTCTTCTCACTGACTGCACTGTAGTTATAAAAGGATACAGTTTGTTTCACAACAATAATGAATTGGCAGTGAGACTCAAGCCAAACTTTTAGGTTGCCAGGCAACTCCAGCGACACCGGAGACCGTACATGGACTCGTCTGTTTTTATATTTACTTTCGACTTCCTGTCACTGACTCTCTGACTTTCTTCTCGCACCGCTTTTTTTTCTCCTCTTCAAGGCTCCGTCTTTCAGCCAGGTGTTTTCTGTTTCTCCTGCTTTTTTCTCTCAGTCTTTCTCACACTGTTGCCTGTCTGCCTCAAAGACTCCATCTGCCTTCATATGCCCTTATTTTAATGTTGCATGACCAATGGTACAATTAAAGGCCCAGGAAAAGAACAAGTAAATGAATGATGTAAGGATGGAGGTATAGATGGAGAGATATAAATGTATGAGAGTGAAGAAAGGGTGTTAAATCGTAGGGCTTTGCACAATGATTGGGAAAAAGATGAACACTGCATTTTTATTTATATATTGTATAAGTTATCACCTTTCATCATTGACTATTGTTAGTCACTGCTGCCATAGCAACCTTTGCTCTTTTTCTGTCATTCTCTTTTCAATGAAAAAGTCTATAAAGAAACAGATGGGTTGATTATAATTCCAATTCTGTGGATGCGCGTGTGAACTAGATGTAGACTGTCCATTTGTCCTCACCAAGAAAAATATAATGAAATGTTTGAATGTGTTAATAAACCCCAATTACAACCAAATCATTGCATACGAATGTTTTATAAATAAGGTTTAAATGACCTTCTAAAAGATTTTAACTCTACAAAATGTTCAAACTTTAGCATGAGCCTGTCAGCCATGTTAAGCAGTGAACCTGTTTGATTAAATGCAGTGTTACAACTCATTATCACAGGCATGGCTATGAAAGCAGATGCTTTTCCCACTAATTATATAGATAACCAGTGCGTAAGAGGGTAAGATGCACATGAAAGCGTGCTCTCTCTCTCTCCTCCTGCTCCTGCCGTCGTCTCCTCTCTTTGCCTCTTATCTCTTGACTTCTCCTTCTCCTCCCAGCCTTGCTCTTTTCTATGTCTGCTCCCTGATCTAATTAAAATGCCATCTTCAATTCACTGGTGAGCCCCCTCCCTCCCGTCTCTCTGTGCTCTGCTGCAGTGTAAACACGCTATGTCATATTAAAAGTCTGAATCCGCTGTGTCATGATTTGGAAGCTTAGCTACTGATCCGCCATGTTTGGCAATTTGACAGTGTCGTGTTAGGTGGCAGTGGGACAAGTATTTTCAGGATATGTTGTGTTTAGGTTTTCTTAAGGTCATTGCTGCCACCATGGAATTGTTAGCAGCACTTCAAATAGATTACAGTGTGTATTCCTAATATTTGTCCTTTCCAAAATGGAGGTGTTTGACAATGATGAGGTAACACAGACTTACACTGGGATGGTTTCCACTCAATCCCCAATCGTGTAATGGATTTTTGTTTGTGTCTCGACTGTCTCGTATCTATTTTCTACCCCAGTCAATTTTTTTTTTTTAAACACATGCCATCACACAAGTGTTCAAAGAATAAGTCATTGTGAGATCAACCCACACAGACACACCAACTCCGTCACCATCCTGCGTCGATCTGCTGAGAACTCATCTGCTACTAATGACAGCGGACAGATTGACAGTGTGAAGAAACCCTCCTATTGGTCGAGAGCTGTGATGTAACCCAGTCTGAGTGACGCGTACATTGTTGAATTAGTGTTAATCTCCAATCTAATTCTAATCTTCGGCGACTCCAAAGTCAGATTTAATTATGAACTCAAACACTTGAACTCAGAAAGATTGAAATGCACACCCACCCACAAAGGAACAGACAGTAGGATACCCCCGTCCCCCCCCGTCCCGGCCCCTGAGCCACACAGGAAGGAAAAGAAAGCATCTTTCAGGGAGTTTTGCCATTTCAGATGTTTGACCGCTTCTGCTTACTATACCAAAACCTGTAATCTGGCAACAGCAGGCTGGCTACCTTTCTTACTGTGTGCTCTACTGTACCCATAGACTGTACCGTTCGGTTAAAGTGAGCGATGTGGAATTAACTGATGTTAAAGAAACTTTTTTTCACGAATTCATGCGTAAAAATGCGATGTTTAGAATTTCGGTTAAATTTCGGTCTTTCCTTTCTCACAGATTTTCTCCCCTTCTCACCCTCTGTTTCTCTCTCTCTCTCTCTCTCTGTGTCCTTCTCTTTCTCCCTCTCTCTATCCCTCTGTTGCTACCTGGCAACAAGCTGGTTTCCTTGGTGATGGAGCTTAGTAGCCTCACATTTGCAGGGACGGGGGGGTGTATGTGACAACGCGTACTCAGAGAGAGCGTGCAGCAAACGCATGCTCACACTCATACACATGCAGAAGTACCACTTCCCTTGCTAAACAAACACACACAAACAAAATAACACTTGTGCACACATATTCTCATTCATTGAATTGCAGAAGGCAATTTATTGTTTTTAGAGTAAATATATGTTTCAGAAGATTCATACAAAAGTGGTATGTTAATATCCATGGCGATAGAATGATGCTTAATTCTCCCAAGAGTTTGGATGTCCATGTACTTTATTTTGGGGGCCCACATACTTTTTGTTTGTGTACTTTAATTAACTTACTTTTCTGTTGTTTACTGCACAGTTATCAGATATACACAGTCATACAGTGGCTTGTGATCAGCAAATACAAACAGTAACTAACCATGAAACACACATTATAAAATAGTCAATTTAAAATGATATGCTGTCAGGTTTTTTCTATTTAGGTCTATGGTGTTAATTTAGTATCAATGGGATTTGTGTGGTTTCTGTCTGGCTTCCTCTGCCCTCAGATCATATCCTAGCCTTTTTGATCGTCTGAGAGATGTGTGGCAGTTTTTAGAAATTGTGAGTCAGTACATAAAACTGTGACTTTCACACTCAACTTTTAGGTTATAGTCACAAGAGCGACAGATGGGCTGTGAAGAAGATGCGTTTGGTTACAGTGTGTCCGAGAGGGAGAGATGTTTATCAAGCACTCAGCAGCTCCGCACACACACGTACTCGTGCACACACACATCCTCAAACTGTGGTGGTGTGGCTCTCTCCTGTTTACCATGTTTGGAGAAAGAAGGTGAACAAGTGACACAAAGAGAACGGGAGAGAAAGAGGGGGAGAGTCTCCTCGGTGTTAAGATGACATTTTAGTGAGTCAAGGAGGGATGGATGAAGAGGAGCGATAATCTTGTCTCTGTAAACTCTAAAATTGCATGGCCATAATTGTTAGAGCTTATGTGTCTATGCAAGTATGTTGTGTTTTAATTCTACCCACTTAAGTATTTGTAATTACATGCAATTTCAATTAACAAGCACAAATAACTTCATTGTTCGTGGTTTATTAACACATCGCTGAAGCCTCAACAGCTTCCCATAAGTGTCATTATCTTCAAACTGGCTTCTCCTTCCTCTGTAATTGTCATCTTTTAGCTCCTTGACTGCCTCCTGTGTGCAATTAATTGGAGAGTGTGAGTCTGAAAGAGGAAACGCTGTTTCAAAGTAAAAGGTGGGTTGAGCAGTATATAGTATACAAAAAGGTTATCTGAGTTATCTATCCATCCATCCCATTCTTGCTTTCATAATGATATATAATGGAAATAAATACCTGTATAAATAGAGTGAAAGTGAGTGTTTCATGAATAAGACGAGTCCCTCACCTCTCGGCTAGTAAATATCTGGCAATAAATTTGGGAGGTCTGGGGAAAATGAACGCTGGATTTTTAAATGCCATTTTAACAGTAGTAGTTCTTGAGGTACTATAGCAGCAGTTGAATTAAAAACAGCTGTGAGCTGAATTGGTTGAGAGGGATCTGGTGAGATTTGAGTGCGACGGTGGCTTCGACCCTGAGTAGCCTCCACTTCCAGCTCTCGCTCCTTAACTGGTCCTCATATCACAGAAAAGCTAATTGGAGAGGAATTAACTCAACAAGTCTTAATGACACGCTGGCTATAGACACAGAGGGCCCACTCCTTCAACAGTAATGAGTCAAACTCTCGACACATCTCAGTGTCTTGATCTCATGTACCTGCTTCTTAATCAAACAAGGGAGGTTTGTTAATCGCTCAAGAGTGGATGGAGGAACAGTGGGGTTTGTGGAAGAGAACAGGAAAGATTTTATACCAGGATAGCACGGTTACAGCAAAAAGGTTCTGAGTTTGAATCTCACTTTTGCCTGGAGTCTGCATGTTCTGCCTGTGTCTGCATGAGATTTCTCTGGGTACGCCAGCTTCCTCCCATTCATATAAGGTTAAGTGGAGACTTTAAATTGCCTGTAAGTGTGAGCCTGAATGGTTGTTGGTGCATTTTGGGGAGAGCATTTCAAAGAAAGGTGATCAAAGACCCAGCCATAAAACACATGTTCAGAAATGTCATGAATTTGTCATTAAAGTACAATTACATCAGAGAAAACAAGATACCACACAATGCACACACATGCTTCTTTCTCTCTCAGTGGGTAACTGACCTTGGCAGAGAGACTGGTATGACTAGCCATCCCCCTGTGGTCCGTGTGTTGCATGTGTGTGCTGCATGTGTGTGTTTGGCCTGTATGCTCCTCTAGGCCATGTTGTTGCCTTAGCCGGGTGTTATAGTCCATCTGTCTAGGCTGCAAGCCAATAGCCCCCTCTGATCGCTCTCTAGTGTTTTCATCATGATGGTTGTTGAACGTGTCCTGATATAAAATGATACGGCCCTCTGGTGGAAATCCACCCTTAACTGAAATATGTTCTCTTTACCAGGCAAGATGAATCATTTTCGAGTGAAGAATGGCATAAAAAATAAATTAGGAGGATTTATTTTGAACATTTATTCATCCAATAAAGGTTTGCCAGCAACTCACAGCAATTCCCCTGTTAGAGCTGGCTCACAGTATAGTTGGTGGCTATGTGATTTGCTCAAGGGCCTTTCAACAGCAGTTGTAGAGCAAACAGAGAGCATTTAGTCATTCGTATTGCACCACATCTAAGCATTTTAATTGTTGGCTTGTGCTTATGAGTCCACTTCTCCAAGCTGTGGCCAGACCCGACCTGTGAGCCACAAATAATTACAGATTTAAAGTTTTACGTGTTAAGTTTAGACTCAAATTATTGAGTGAGTAATTGGTTCAATTAAAAAAAAATGTAATAACTCATCACATGACTTACATTTGATTCACAAGCCGTGATTCATTCAATTGTTTTTGTAAATTCGCAATTTGTCTATTATAACCATATGTTTTCATTCTGTCTAATACCTTATCGTCCATCTTTCTCATGCTTGTTCCTTTTCTCTTCTATTCCTCTCCCTCTCACCTTGAGCTGTAGATGAATATTCTTACTCATCTCCTCTCAGAGTGACACCACTTCCTGTATCTGCCGTTCCATATTAAAAGCATGACTTGTAAGACTTCATGACATTGCAGCGGCTGCTGATGCAAAATTTATGCTGTGAAAATACTGCAACATCATGCTGAAGATTACAAACTCTCACGACAAAGCTCAAACAGTTACTTTTCCGTGTGCAGGCGGTATTTTCCAGGATAAAGATTTGCTTTTGTCCTTACCTGAAAGATTTTATTATATTGATAATTGTTTCCTCCTCCCAAATGTTAAATGTCGCTCTGGCCATGCAGATGGGATGTTAAAAATTGTCATGTTGCATACACAGAGTCCTGTTGCATGTTCAGTGACGCAGCAGTGTAAGTGTTGGGGCTTTTTTAAGACGTCACAACTATTTCAGGGATGCTTTTACAAGGTCTGTGTGACTGCTAGTGAGAGTTGTGGGTCGCTGTCTGCATGCTGTGTGTGCAGTGACCTCTGTGAGTAGTGACTGTGTGTGTGACCAGTTGTTCCATCAGCTCCTATTTAATGTCAATCCTCTTGACTTCCCTCTGTTTTGCCCAAAGGGCACAAACCTGGTGCAGCAAGTCTTTACTTCATGTCTTGTTGTATAAATATAGAGCTGCACTTCCTCTCTAAAAAAAGAGACTTTCTTACTGTCATTTGTCATACATGCACGTCTTCTATTGACTACAGTCGGCATGTGGGCTCGTTTCTAAAAATACCTTTCCACCATGACAGCTGTACTTATGAGAGGCAGACCAAAGCACCTGATATTCATTAGTGCACACCGGTGATCTCAGATTTTCAAAAACATGAGTTTTTAAATAAAACTTTCAAAACAATGATTAAAGATGACTCATAAGTCAACAAGAAACCCACAGAGCTATTCATTCTCATTGCCAGCAATCACTTTTTTTAAGTGTAGGTGTGAGTTTTTCAAATTCTGTCGTGGAATGAAACTCATTTTAGTGCTGTACTGTACAGATAGTCCTTCCAATCAACAGGACACGTTATACTTTCAGTTGGCTTAAGCAAAACCACTTTAATGTATTTTACAGATACGCAAAAATATGAGTATCTGGAAATTTTCCTGCCACATTTTGACATGCTATTTTCCCCCCAAAAATGTAACCTTATCCCTTGGCCACCGGATAAATGGAACTCACTTCAAACTGTTGGTCGGCTTTTTCAGACAGCACACACACACACACACACACACACACACACACACACACACACACACACACACACACACACACACACACACACACACACAAACACAACCCCACATAAACAGATAAACACAGAGAGGAAAGGGTAAAAAGAGAGAATGAACGGAGGCACATATGGAGCTAGATGTTGGGACGGAGGAGGAAGAAGAAAAGAAGTAATGAAGAGAGAGAGGTGTGCAGACTTTTGTTTGAGGCTGACCTAGATAGAAGAAGAGGATTGGACACACTCTGTCTCTGGAGGGACTCCGTCACAGCTGCACTGGACTGTGTGTGTGTGTGCGTGTGTGTTTGCATGTGTGTACATTCATGTTTATGTGTATTTACAGTGGAGAGTAAAAAATGTGCAGTTTTGCTCTCTCTCCACTAAATTTGTGCGAGTGTTTGCTTTGTGCACGAGGAGGAACGAAGTGGGACCGAAAGATGAAGTCAATAAGCCAAACAGAAAGCTCAAGTGGAGAGAGAGGATATTCAGTAAGCTCTTTACATCAGATAATACAGAATCCCTCCTTTATTCACCTGAGTGTTATATTTACCTTACCACATTTCAAATGAGTTCATCATTTGTGCTCATTTACCATATCATACACAATTTCATTTTGAGTGCATGTGTGTGTCTGCACTTGTAATATATATATATATGGTGCATGTGTGTGTATGATGCCTACCCATTGAAAATCAATACTGCACCACAGCAATTTACTGACGGTATGGGGTTGGTGGGTGGAGGGCAATAGTAGCCAATCACGAGTCGGAAAACGCTGTGGTTAGTGAGCTTATAACTGGGACTGGACAGATGTGTGTATGTGTGTACATGTGACAGGAATAGCAATGTATTAAAGCAGCAGTTCTTTTCATTATGAAATGAAGAAAGAGACAGGAGTGGAGTGAGTTGGCTAAATATAGTATTTCCATGCTGTGTACCTGTCATGGGTTCCGCTAGAGGACAAATGCTGCTTCCTTTATATTTTGATGGAAAGTATATTGCAAACTATAACTATAACTAAAAGTAATAAACGACTGTATCTCCTGCATTACAACATGAGATCTTGGTGTATTATTCATATGCAATGAATGCAGCAGAGCTTATGCGGTTACAAAGACATTGCTGGAAATGGAAGCAACATTCTTGAAGTCCTCCATGGGTTTCTGAGGGAATATCTGGAATTGGATTTACTGCTTGCTGCCATCTTGCCAGTTTGTTTCAAACTATTAATTAAAAAATTTGGCAACAGGATGTCAGGGTTACACAAAATATACATCAAAACTGCCACAAGACACAAAGTAATTAAGCTTAGCTGTTGAGGCCACATTCCTCGACACAAATTAGAGATTGTGTCGTTGTGTTCAGCCTTCATTAGTCTGTTTTCCTTTTTCCAAAAGACACTGTCTAGCTGTCAGGAAGAAATGCTTGTTGAGCCACCACAGGAGCAGATTCAGCCACGGGGAGTACTGCTCTGGTTTGAATGCACCGACCACATCTGAGCGTTATTCTCAACAAGTTACATATGTCTCTATGTTGAGGGTTTATCTGTCAAGTGGGGATTGACTGCTTTTCTTCTTCCCTGGGTGGTGTTCCCGACGTTACAAACTTTTGCTGTATTGACTGCTATGTCTAAGGTCTAAAGGGATGGAAGAAGGTAGAATTTGGGCAGCAGGTTGCACACAAGTTAGTGTCATCATTCAGTTCCCACGGTGACTTTAGCACTGTCTTTCATAGCTCCTCAGATTGCACATGAGCCTCCATTGTAACATGTACGCGTAGCTTTAAGAAATAGGGATATATGCAAAAGCGGCACCTTCCGGTTTTAGCAAAAAAGTTAAATTCTAAGGCTTCTCTCTTGTACTCACTGAATTCCCTGTTCTGTTCCCGTTCCTAAATTATTAATCACGAGTTAGAAAAGCGTGTGTACAGGAAGTTCAGCATGGTCAGATATGGCTGCCAGCTCCTGTGTGCTCCTCTGGGGTGGGGGGGAGTCTGGGTAGAGGGGCTAGGAACAGCATCTGTGTGTACATGTGCCAGTGTGTGAGTGTATGTGTGGGACAGGGTGACGCATCATGCGGCAGTAGTCTGAATATTTTAGCAGGAAACATTAGTGACGCTTTTCCCTCTCTCTTTCATCATTCTCTCCCTTCGTGCCTTCCTTTCTCGAACAATTTCCTATGCCTCCTTCCCTTTTTTTCTCCGCTTGGTGTGATGAAAAACTATTAGGACAGTGGTAACAGTCTTTATTGCTTTGAGTTCAAACACATGGTTTTCTAGTAGCCCCTAAATGCAAATGAGATCAGGAGGAGGACAGCTGGGCAGGGCAGGACAGACGCACACATATGTCCCCACACAAATACACATGCAGGCTTTTTGTGAATTTCTGTTGATGAGAGTGCAACCCTGAAATGCTTCCCCTCCCTCCAGCTCTGGTTCCCGCTCTGCACTTCCTTCAGGGGAAGACATTTTGCGTTTGCATTTTATGTTTGTTTTTATACCAGCTTAATTCTCGAAGAATACAATATACACAGTGTGAAGTGTTTGTGTTTTTACCAAGTGTGCGGCATAGGCTGCAGCATCCAGATGTGTCAGAGGCTCTTTTAGACCTGATAAATCAAGAGCCATTCTATCTGTGGTGTGTGTAAGAGAGTGTGTGTTTCAGAGAGAGAGGGGGAGAGCACACAGATAGAAAAGAAGGACAGAGGGACTATGAAATAAGGTTTGGATTCTCTGTGTCTGAAACTTGCCAATAGAGTCTCCTTTTAATTCCATTACTTATCACTTGAAGAAAAGAGGACAACCTAATGTGTAAACCACACACACACACACACACACACACACACACACACACGTCCCACTGGACTCTACCTCTTTTGGCTGACCATACAGCGAACTTGGCTCATCCATACTCTCATAAACACAATCACACACACACAGGTCCACATGCAGACTTTGAGATGCCAGGAAAACCATAAACACACATAACACAGTGCAAGTCTATGTGCATTTCATTTGTCATTGCTTTTCATTTAGTTTAACTCTTTCTATTAGTTTTTCTGTTTGATTTTATTATTTTCAAATTGAACATTGCATGGTGTAAGAGTCAGATATAGAAGCAATGTACATTATACTGTACCTCCTGTATGTCTGAATTGATATAAGCAATCATCATGATCTTTTTGATAAATGTACAATATGGCATTAGAGAATGAGACAATGAATATTCTATATTTTTATACATTTTTATTACTTTTATAAACTTTTATCAAATCCTGTAAAAAGACCAAAATCAACCATGAATTAAGTTATACCTAAACTTTTGTGGCCATATCTCCATATGGCATATTTCTCTAAACTGTTCTACAGCCAAATTATGAAGTTAGACGACATGACATCTCCCGTGAAGCCAAATCGTCTTAATACTGCCTTGGTGGCTCTATGCAGGACAGTTTATATACCCCGTCTCCTCAATGCAATTAAAAAGTGATACAACATTCATATACATTTTCCTCAAAGATAGTTTCTGTGATTTTATGTAGTTCTTATTACACTGATCTATGCTCAAGTGTTCATGTGTCTGATTCGTATAGTAATTTGATGCTGCTAAAACAGTGTGAAGCATCTTGGTTGACAGCTGAGCTCGCCACACGATTGGGCGAGAGTGTGTGTAAAACGGGAGGAGATAAAGATGGGTCATACATCTTTATATAGACTATCATCTGAACAATAGACATGCAGAATACTGATATACTGAGTGTTTCAGTCCCAGTTTCAAACATGTTTACGTTGCATTTTCAAATGTTTCCAATATTATTTACATAGAATGTTTACACACACACACATGATGTAACACAATGCCACAAATTTTACAAACTTGTTGCCTTGGAAACACTGAAGTAGGCTTTCTGCGAGCTAGCTAATACAACGGAATTATAGACACGAGTGTGTTTTTGTGTGTGTCAGTGTGCGTGTGTGTTGGACACAGCAGTGGAATTATGGGTAAGTTCTCTCCACGTGCTGTGTTGCCTCTGTTGTCTCGCTGCCAACATACTGATAGCTTCAAGATGTCAAAGAAAGGGAGAATACAGCAAAGAGACGGAGGGGGGAATTACACAAAGTGGACAAAATGTGATATAAAATGAAGCAGAGACATCTTGCTACTGCTTGCTTCACTGAAACCAAACCCTTAGAATTCACCGGAGACCTACAAATCACAGCACTGGTTTTAAAAGGCAAAGTCAACCTTCTCCAAGGAGACTATTTAAAATGAGCTAGAATGAGCTCAGTGCCATTACATGACTTTATTACACAAGCAACATGTTCTTGTGGTTTGTGAGCGTCTGCAAGAAGCTGTTCAGAAAATAAACCTTCAGATAAGTGGAGAATTACACAATTTCAGCAGAAGTCAATGAAGTCTTTATCCCAGATTTTAATACAATGATGTGAGTGTCCAAAAGTATGGACATTCACATCACAAAGGACCTACTTTCCTGAGACGTCTATTGTGGAATTTTAACTAGTTATTCGATGCTATACAATTTAAATCATGATTGACAGCTGAGATTTAATGTTCATATATGGGATATTTTGGCTTTATTTTAGGATTGTGGGAGGAAGTGGGCCATGCATTGTCCATCTTTATATCCCTTCTATGTTTCCAGCCACTGACCAAGAGTACACAAAAGTGCATACTGTACATCTCTGCCCATTATACTTCTTGCCATATTGTGTACATAGCATACCACAGTTGGACCTTCCACGCCTCGCATGATGTGCCTTTTTTGCTCAACAGACATGAAATCTGTGTATTCTTAAGTACTTTTTTTCAAAAGATGCTCTCCTGCTTCAATGAGCCAAAACCAGCTAAAAATATGAAGATATTTATTTGAAAAAAAGTGGAAGATCATGCAGCTAATCCGGCTAAGCTTTGAACAACAGCCCAGAATGCACTGTGTGTCCCTACCCACAGGGGGAGAGAGGGAGTGTGTTTGACAGTGTGCATGCTTTTGTGTGTCCCACAGGTCTTGCTACCCATTGTTAGCCCCAGACTAACTGAAACAGACCCCAGTCCCATTCCTCCCTTGTGTGTCTTTGTACTCGTGGATGTGTGAGTGATGTACGAGTGTGGCTGGATGTGTGTTAATGTTTTTGCATATATGCATCTTTTTTGGCAGGAGTCTTAGGGATGTTAAGTGTGTGTATGTGTGCTTATGTGTCATCAATGACTCATCAATGCAGTGGCACGCAGCTCAATCTTCCTGAAAGGTAGCACAGAGAGAGGGAAGATGTGTGTTTTGAGCAATAATGTGAAAAGTGGGGGCCGTACTGTACATTGCTCATTTATGCATGTACACTACATGCATAAATCAGCACACACAAATACATTTACTCTTATCAGTCTGGTGCTGAAACGATTAGTCAGTTAAAGGGCTCGAGAGTGCATTAATTGATTTCCATAGGTCAAATAGTCTGTTTGGTCCACCTATGGGATTTCTCCGATGATGAGGGCGGACACACCTCTCTCTCATGTCTAAGTGTGAGAGTTATAGATCTTTTTTATTGTGAGAAGTGAAAACAAAAAATTCTGATCATATTGAAACTGTAGCGGGACAACTTAAAATACGGTGTGCTGCCACATACCTGCCATACAGGTAATTATTGTGAAAACACCTCTTGATATGCTTCATTCTTTTCTGGTCCTAATCAATATGTTTTTATATGTAGTATTTCAGATAGCTACAGCAAGTTATTCTGAAACGGTTTGGCTTAATTGTTTAATTGCAGACAAATGAACGGGCACCAAAAGTACCCAGGTAGGTACACTGAATGACCAACTGATGGCTCTGCAAATGTGGTTGAGTTGCCCTCGAGCAACGCACTTAACCTCAGTTGCTTCAGTCAAGCTGCTCAGAGACCATCCATAGAGAACTGCGATGACACTGGGCAGCTCCCGGGGGTTGAGTGTGCCACATCATGACTATAAAGCAGCCGGGTTGTTGCATGTTGGATGTTTTTGCTTTTCCGACAAATCTGCCCAGATGCAAGATGAATTCAATGCCAGTATCGGTATTTCAGGAGAAAAAACATTTTGAGCAAACCTTCAATTCACGAATTAGCTTCAGGCTAAAGAAGCTTTGAATTTAGCTGTCACTGACGTTCCATTTTACTGCAGGCTTGGTAAAGTAACACTCATGCTTCTTCCTCTTTATCTCCCCTCTCCATCGTTCCCCTGCTCGAGAGAGAGAGAGAGAGAGAGAGAGAGAGAGAGAGAGAGGAGAGAGAGAGAGAGAGAGAGAGAGAGAGAGAGAGAGAAGAGAGAGAGAGAGAGAGAGAGGAGAGAGAGAGAGAGAGAGAGAGAGAGGAGAGAGAGAGAGAGAGAGAGAGAGAGAGAGAGAGAGAGAGAGAGAGAGAGAGAGAGAGATATTAAAGCTGGTGTTGATGATACTGTGCATGTGTCTGGTTACCTTGGAGTGTGTATACCTGGCTGTGTGTGTATGTCTTGTGTGTTTGTCTGTTGGGTATGTTGGGGGATTACATGAAGCCTTATAAATCCATTTGTTGAATGGCTTATTAACCCTAGTGCCCTTTACCGTGCTTTTAGTGTACAAGCTTAGTACCATGAAATCTCCTTGTAGCTCTGTGCTTGAATCTCTCTCTGACACACACACACACAGAGGTGGCCACGTGATAACAGAGCAGTACTGAACGGGCTGTTTTAGAAATTGCGAAGTTAAAACGAGTCTCTTTGGCACATAGATGCTCTGTTATTTTAATACGACATACACGACGCAGACACATAAATCCTGCCCCTCCCCGTACAAATGCACAAGCACCTACTACACATCCAACCACCACCTTTGTGCACAACCCTTTTGCTCTCCTTGCCACTTGCCTCTATCCTACCCTCCCCTAAACACCATCGGCCATCTTGGCTCCAGACAGCCAGCAGGGACCGTGCCCCTTGTGTCAGCTTCCTGCCAGCTGAAGGGAGATTGATGAATCGGAGGTTCGATGGCAGTTTCAGTGGGTTCTCCGAAGGGGCTGGCGTGGGGGACAGGCTCCATCAAACACTAAGCAAGCAGAACTAATGTCGGATGCTCTGGAGGAAAAGATGCAAAGATGGAGATGGAAAGGTGTGGATTCACGGAGGTGGAATTTCTCTGGTAGATAGACTCATACACACACAGAAACACCAGAAAACGGAGGCTCGAGAAGCAGACATTTGCAAACTGGTGAAAGTCAGACTGAATGTACAAACATGAAAGAGGACAGAGTAATAAATGAATACCTATAGCATTTTATACAGCACAAGGACAGGCAGACTGACTGCAGAGACGGAGGATGAAAAACGATTTTTGAGGGTCATATTGGATGAAGAGAATAAAAGAGGAAAGAGGTAATGATTGAAATCCCTTCTTTGAAGAGCTTACTGAGCATAACATCTTAATATTTAAATAAAAATGATGCCTAATTACAAATACGAATGTCAACTTTGGATGGCAAATGCTTTAAACAAAAGGGCAGTTAATGGATATTGCAGATGTTTGATGTCATGGTAGAAGAAGCAGTCAAACATTATTAGAGGCAATCATAAACCCTCTGAACCTCCTGCCCTGCCTCCCCTTGTTACTTCCTCTCCTCTCTTATCTCCCTCCATATGCCCTCTATTCATTTTAAGCCTCCTCTTAATTTGTGTTGTTGCTCTTTGTTCCTCTACTGTTCCGTCATTGGCATGTCCTTACACAGTGAAAAAGACTGAAGGACAGGTGTCAGTTGTTTGATGAATATGTCCACACGTTCCCAGATTTAATTCAATCCAATTCTGTTTGTACAGCGCCATTCAAACTTACTGGGTAAGGTCGAGATCTTACAATATTTTAGGTAGAAAACATTTCCCATATTGAGCAAGATAGCATGATAGCATTGCTGCATATTTAAAGTGTGTCCACGTGTGTCCATGGTTTATGTGCTGCATGGCTGTGCTGTCATTGTGATAAGACAGGGACAGTTTGCCCTCTCTTTGGAGGTGTATTTCTGTCCCTGGTAAACCTTGTGACACCCCCCTCCGGCCATCCATAAGGACACTCTGCCCTACAGATGTGCTTCCTATAGAGGGAAGAGGCTCAGGTTGTCATGGTGACTCGCAATGCTCAGAAGTTGGAAAGCTAGTGACCATGTAATTGGCTACACAAACAGTCTAATCATCACACCATTAAAGCAGCCATGCAATTAAGGTGGAAGCCCTGTACAAATAATCTCTGATTGTGCTCATTTGACAATGCTCATGACAGGCATTAGCTAATATGCTACAAGATATTGGTCAGACATGATAACTACTTGACAGTCAATGTCAATAGTTTTCTTATGGTAACAAATAACAATTTAATAGCAGCTGTATCACAACAGAAAGATCCATTTTGAGGTTGATATACTGTACGGACAACTCTTCCTATCAAGGCCCAATTCTGGTTTTATAACATCTTGCACAGCGCAATACAAAATCATTCAACACATACATTATATCACACTAACCTCTATAGTATGATTCCTGAATTGCTTCTCTTTCTTGTCTGATGTCAGATAGCATTGATACTTGCAGCTAGTTTTGGCTAAAATCCAGTTTGGATCAATCTTACTTTGTCTGGTTCGAGCAGTTCCACAGTGAGGAGACTTATTTTGCAAACTCTCCTTCTGAATGAGTTTTCTGCTTCTTCAGGGCTAAAATAAGATCTGGTTACTGTCGCTCTTGCTAAATACAACATATTCAGGGAAACTTTAGGAGCAGCATTTTGCACTACTTGATGCACAATATTGTTGTTGTTGTCAGTGCTCTCTATCAGAAGCTTAACCTGTTAGTCTGTTATTATAATTGCCTGTAGAGAAGGACATTAAAACAATGGCAACAGTAACTGGAATGAAGCAGAGAGAACTATTCAAAAGCCAGTGGGAGGCTTAAAATCAGCAGTCCAAATCCGTGACTCATCATGACTGTGTCAAACTTGGGTTTTCTTGCTATGTGACTGGCATGTGAGTGCAGCCACTGTGATAATACAGCACAAACTAATACATTAAGTTATTACGATGTGCTGCTGTTTAATTCCTGCCATCATGCTGATTTATTGTTGACTGCACATAACTGCCTCTCAAGAAAGAGGTCACGCCGAAATGTTCTTGCAATACCAACAGTAAGCTCTAAAAATGTTTTGCCAGTTTGTGAAGCCGAGTCCTGAGCAGCTAAGCAAATTCTAAACTATGAGAGTTTTTTTTGGGGGGGGGGGAAGAAGATCTATACTGTATTTTTATTGGGAATCATACTTCTTCTTGCAGGCAGCAGAGAAAAAGCTGTAAAAAGTGTGATAATGATGAAGGGATGTATTGCGAGAGCTGGTCAACAAGCCAACCTCAGCAGGGGTTTACATCACAACACTGGGTGGAAAGTTAATGAGAGGCCAAGACACAGACACACACACAAACACACACACACACACACACACACACACACACTGATAGACACATGCACGTAAGGGGACCAGAGCGGAGCCAATCTAAATGATTCAGTCAAAAACTAACGTTGGCGTGCAAAAACAGCTTTTAACAAGTCATTAGAGCTGACATAACACACACGCACATACACACACATGCAGACACACCCACACACACACACACACACACACACACACACACACACACACACACACACACACACGCGCACACACATCTATAGCTGGCAAAGTTTGGAAAGAAAGTTAAAATTGACACTACCATAACAAAGGAAGAAACAAGGATGTGCGAAAGAGACAGAGGCAGAAATGTTGGCCACTTCTTTTGTCTGTATCTGTTTGTGTGTGGTGGGGGGGGGAAGCAATAGACTGACAAAGGTAGGGAGACGTGAGAAAGGTAACGTTCTCAGTCTATCCGTGTGATCTAGTGCTGTTTGGAAGTGTGGGTCTGTTCTTCAGTGTTTGTATTTGTCTGACAGTCCAATATCCATTATCATTCACGGTTCATCCTACACTCCCACACACACACACACACACACACATGCACAGCAAGGGTAAAAAAGACAGCGAGGAGACAGTCAAGGAGCTCATGAAAAACCAGACTAATTATATTATAGCGTGTGTCCCCCCCCCCCCCTCTTCTTACCTCCCTCTCCATGTACCCCTCTGTCTCTCCATAAGCTGTGCGTTCTTATTGTATTTAGACTGCTCGACTATGAACAGCATCATGTGTGTGACGTTAAAGTTAACTCTAGCAAACATGAAAGGGATCGCCACTACATGTGAGGCTGTGTGTCATTTCTCAGGAATTCAGTAATGAAGTGCAGATGTGTGAGATGATTTGTAGGGTTTTTACATAGGACTGTGTGGAATAGACTGGTTGTATGGATTTATTTATGGGCAACATCATGTATTTAGTAATTTTTAAGTGTTTGATTGGTGATTTTAGTAGTTAAAGTCTCTCTTTTTTTCTTTTCTGTCATGCTCTGCATTTTCCTGGTATCCCTACTTTCATATTTCTGTGTTTTCACTCAAAATATCGTCCCTTACTCCCCTACTACACTATCAAATATCAGTTAATTCCTTCCAGCAGTTGATTCTGAGTACATGTTCTCTATCAAACTGTAGGTACAGTATCTTATTGAATTAAAGCAACAATAGATACTGTACTGATAATGTAATGTAAATCATACGAGAGGAGTTTTCAATGAAAAAATTCGTATTATTCCCTTATAGCAAATCAATAGATTAAGAATAAGCCTGTACAATATATGGAAAATATCTGCTATGTGCGATAACAATGTTCAATATGGCGATGATGATATGACGTGCGATAAATATCCACATATAAACATTTGCACATAGGGCTCCTTTGTCTTCCTCAGACATCTTGCCAGCTAACCTTACAGACACAGTCCAAATCAACACAAATTAATCTGTGGGTATCCGAAGGCGACTTTGAGCATCCTATCTTGTTTTTAGGTGGCCTTTCCTCGGCACCCCCCCCCCTCCACACAACTAACACACACAACTAAGAGACCCTAGGGTGGAGTGAAGTACAGAGTGTCTTTAGCAGTCCAAGTGCATTAAGAGAAGTCATTGCAGAGTTACCTTAGTGAGGACTTTGAAGTTAGAGTAAGGATAAAGTGGTAAAACGGTAGAAGCACACACCAGACATGCACACACACAGGTATGCTATACAAGCATAAACTCTGCATTGTTTTCTAATCGTTAAAAACAAAGGCGAAAACACAGAAAGGATGGAATTCTTCCAAACATCTATTGCCTTGTACTAACATAAAGAGAAAATCATTGCTCAGGATGCCCAGAACATGCACACTCTCACACGCACTCTTACAAACGCACATGCACGCAAGCTCACTGCCCCGATGAAGCACTCGCTGAATCAGTAAAAGCTCAAACCTCAGTCAGCACTGAACTCTGCACTCGACCACAACACAGTCAAGAAAGCATCACATCAGAGCTGCAGCTAACTGATCACCACAGGACGACAATGTGCCCCGAGTCTTTTTGCTGAAGTTAGTGTTTTCAAGATTTATATGGAGGTCAGTACCAAGGCTGTGACACTTAAACATTTTCTTATGCACGTAATTTTTTTATTTAAGAACTTGCTATAAGAGAATAAAATGAAACTTTTAGTTCCAGATTTACATCACATCTTTCCCATCTTTTACCTCTCACATTTTCTTTCCCATCATTTAAAGCTTATAATTCATTTTCATTTTACTTTACCGTGTCCTTATTTTTTTCTTTATTCACCCACGTTGTCCACTCCTGCTTTCTCTCATTTTCTGTTGTCTTCTCTGTCTTTTTCACACACCACAGGTATCCTTTAATTGTGTTGTTTTCCCATACATACACACAGATGCACATATACAAAGAGGTATCCCCTAATTATGCCGTATTGACTGGCGATTGTGGGAGTCGAATTTCTGTGTGGTCTGAGATAGTGAGCTGCGTCTGAAGTGTGTTTCTGTGCCTGTGTGTGTGTCTTTCATGCGGTTAATGATGGCCAAGTCTGTACGGTACATAACAGGGTCACAAGCCACATCCGTTATCTTCCCCACTAAGCTGAAAGGGAAAGTGTAGGTGGTGTGCGTGTGCTTTGATCTGCTTTTTTCATCTGGGAAATACATACAGCACACACAAACAGCCCAAACAGAACATATTGTCCCTCTCAGGCGCTGTGGTCAAACTTGATTGGTTACAGGAGGGAGGAGGGAAGAAGAGAGGGAAAGATGCTGTACAGTGTTTGTTTTACAGGACGGTGGAAAGCCGCTCAGGATTATACATTTATATTTGTGTCTGAATTCCCTCTTGAGGATGCAGCAAGCAATGTATTCTGCAGGGAGCACAATAGAGCCTTTGGTGTATACAGAGCAAAGCCCGGCGGACTCCTATACACTATCAGTGAGATGTGAAGTATACATAATGCACCAAGCAAGAGATGCTATCACAAGTTATGTTTGGGAGGAAATCAAACCAGGATGATGGCAGAGGAAACCAGTCACTGCGGCAGCATGAATGATCAGAGGAGAGCGAGAGAGAGTGAGCTTGTCGGATTATATAAACGGAGTCAGCTGATACTGATCAGCTGACAGCGTGTGTGACTTCACTGCTCTGCCTGATTTAATGTGAAGCTCCACAGGTTCACTCAGCTTGTCCGGCCGCTGCCTTTTCCTCCAGCGTGTCCACATCCTGTGATCGTATCATGAAACTCTCTACCCCCATGTGTCTCTCATATCATTGATGCACGCTCGTCTGTGTTTATGATACTGAATTCCTTACTTTTGGGGACCCTTAAAAGAAACACAATACATACATTGAAATAGAAGCTTTAAAATGTATTTTTGTTTAGTTTGATAACCCCCAAAAATGTTTCTTGTACTATGAATCTTTGGTGAACGAGAACGATCTCCTACGAGAAGTGTATACCGTACTGATGGATGTTGCAGCTGAAAGTATATATGTTTATATAAAACTGGTTATCTCCGATATTCAGCCTTGACACTTTTAAAATATGAAGAATTATAAGCGGAGTTTGGTGTGTTTGTTACAGCAGCAGCTCCTCTTGTTCAGGAAGTCAGGGATCATGAGGAACATCCCTGTCAGCTGTGTTTAAGTTCACTCTGTTCATGGGTCTATGCAGTCAGAGACTGATAGGCTTTGATTTTTCTCGACATGAAAACCACTTAAGAGAGGCCAATTGAATTAATCATCGCGTGTGGCTGCAGATGGTGCTGTTATGCAAAGTGGTGTGAATTTGCTGACAGAAAAATATGTTTTTGAGGTTTGAAGATGTTACCTTGGGCTCTGTGAATATGTGATGACCATTTACCACAGTTTTTCAATTAAGGGATAAAGGATGATGCAGCGGGAAAACCACAGGCACACATCATCGCAGCCCTCCATCACTGTCTCTCTTTCCCTTTCACACTATTACCTGCAACTCCTCCATATCTCTTTATTTTATGGGCGCTTCTTTTTTGGCCACATATCCACTCTGCTTTCCCCCGCAGCTGTTCTGCAGACCTGTCAGCTGCCAGCTTTCTTCCCTCCAACTACTCTTAATTGAACGTCCACATCAACACAAATATCAGAAATGGATTAAGTTAAATTTGGCTGAATCTCATTGACAGGCTACTTGGATTTTAATTGGGTAGACAAATAACAGAAGTTCCAAACTCTTGAGCAAAACCTTGCTGTTGACGAATGTCCTTTCGCTTGAAATTAATCAACAACATTTTCCGTGGTTGTGGTGTATTTGAAGATTTATCGATGAAAGAAATTGTTACAGACCCAAAATCGAAGGTGAGAAAGGTAGCTTGACAAGGAGAGATGAATCAGAGGCAGCAACCAAATCCATAAGTTGTTATCAGTTTGCTGAAAAAAAGGGATGGAGTTTGAGTCAGAGAGAAGAAGTGATAGAAAAAAAGAGAAGGAGAATACAGAGGGAAAGGCAGACAAAGTGACGTCATATCCACTGAGGTACAGGATGAAAGAAAGAGAGAGAGAGAGAGAGAGAGAGAGATCAAATTTGTTCTCGTCCGTCCTGATTAATAACCTTGTTAGCTTTATAATGGTCCTCCTCAGCTCCTTCTCTCTATGTCACCTTCCCTGCTCTTTCTCTTTTGTGGCCTGTCAGCCAAAATATGCTTCGGTAAAATCAAATAACAACAAAAAGATGAGTTGGTAACCTTTCTTTTCCCCTCCCTCCCTACCCTTATCTTAATTACCTTCTTTCTCTATTTAACTTTTCGCTGTCTTGAAGTTAAGTTTGTCTTTTTATAGCTTGTGGGTCGCTGTTTCAACGGTGCTACTATGGTAACAGCAGGGGAGTGGGTGTTAGCAGTTAATCCTATTTGGGTGTCATGGTGGCATTGCTATGCCAGCAGGAGAGCTTCACAAGCTTTCTTCTTTTTAATCATACAATTCATCCGTCAGGATTTGCGAGGTCAGGGGGGAAGATGCTGGGTTTTCACTCAAATCAGAGTTCATTTTGAGCAATCATAGTTCCGTACTGCAGAGTCCGTCTGTTTGTGAACTTTTTATGGAGGAACCAGAGACCTGTAGTTGCCATAGTTTCCTTATTTTTCATGCTTTTTAAACTTTTTCTACAGCGCTTATACACCGTCATCCTGAAAGTTGCAATTAAAGATTGTGCTTAAAGGAAGCTGATTACTTTAATCCCCATCATCCCTTTTGTTAAAAAATCATCAATATTAATAATAATCAGACAAAGTTCAGTTTACTTTATTTCAGCTTGTTTTATTATTTAATGTTATGATGTGATGTGAGGACACACAATGGCCCTGCAATGAAGCCATGGTTTCTTTACCGAGGGGAATTATTATTGATTCCAGCTGCCGTTAGAGATAATTGACATATCAGTTACAGTCCTCTTAAAGCAATGATTTCACACCTCAATGTAATTTTCTCTCTTTTCCCTCTGACACACACACACACACACACACACACACACACACACACACACACAGAGCTACACTCGACCGTCAGTGTTTTCACATTGTATCTCTGTTTCTCCATTTTCTCTGTGTTGTGCTCTGGTCTCGCTCTACTGGACATTAACCAGGGGAGGAATGATGGAGCAATCCTCAACACGCAACGCAAACACACACACTCATTCACTGGCAGGGATTTCCAGCGCTCTGCGGGGAGATAGAGCGGTGTGTTTACTTGTGATAGGAGCAGTACAAGCCATTCAACAGGGTGAGAGAGAGAGCGAGCAAGAGAAGAAAGAGGTTCTTTACCGGTCGTACTGGAAAAACTTTCTCTCTACAAGATCTTTGATGTTGAAAAAGCAGCAAGACATGGAAGTAATTCTGGTTCACAAGTTGTAGATCAATATTTCCTGGAGATATAGTGCAAATCAGTGCTGCTGTATTCTTAATGGTTTACTCATGCCAGGGCTGCTATCAGTTACTGCTCTAGGGAGCTGAAGACAAGTACTTGAAAAAGAAGTACAGTGAAAGTACTGATCATAAAATAAAAATTGAGCCGTAGATATATAGTTTACTCTTCAAATGCCTATGTATGAATCTCTTTTGTCAAGTTTAAAATACCCCAAAATATGGAACTACATTTCCCACACTTACAGGGCTCTCAGCCGATCCTGCATCATATCTGAGGAGACCATATGTCTACACAGTGGGACGTACACACAAGCACATCTGCGACACACACACACACACCCGCACAGTGTTTGATCTCTGTAGGGAAAAAGCTAGGAGGCAGAACACAGTCTCCTCTCACACACAGCACATTGTCACTGGTTGCTTCTCTGCAAGTGAGTAAATACAGTCTATATCTGACGCGGATGCCACCAGCACAATGGCACCAGCACTGCTCTCTCTTTTCGTCTCAGGGATTCCTCTGTTAGTTCGGCCCTTTGGTTCAACCCACTCCTTCTTTATCAAGCTGCGAATGCAGACAGGATGGTTGATTGGGTGCACAGAGAGAACAGGGCGACACATGGAGAGGCAGGACAAGAAAAACAAATTGACAAAAAAGGATAAGGAAGAGAAAGAGACCAAAGAGAGAGGTGGATGTGGAACGGAAAGGGGGAGTGAGTGGATTAAAGAATGCGCTAACAAGCAGAGCATCACTCATCTGGCCGGGGAAGAAGTAGGAAGACAGAGAGATGAATATCTAAATCACAGGGTGAGATAAATAAGTTTGTCCTGTGTAAAGACATACGACCATTTAAAGACACAGGGTTGTGGGCTGATTGGGTTTTAAAATTGTATCTAGCTATAATCAGGGCTGCAAGAAACTTTTATTTTGTATTACCAAGTACTTCAATAATTATATTCTCAATTGATAAACCGATTGGCCACAACATTTAAACATGTGCCAGATTTATTGTTGTAGTTCGGCTATAAAATGCCAGAAATTAGCAAAAAAATACTGCTGAATTATTAATGGTGGTTATTTTGTCCAATGTGACTCACACACACACGCATACACATATGCTGAGTACGTACCATGAGTCATGCGCTGAGCCATAGAGTAGTAATCTATCTTGTCCTCTCACTTTAGCGAGCAGCTTCTCTGATCTAGATGCGCGGCAGTGATCTGTGTATTTGTGTGTCACTTCACTTTGTCTTCATTTGTACCTCGGCTTGTGCGTCTGGTGGAAATATGTGCGTATGTGTGAGAAATAGTCCGTGCTTATAGAGGATCTCTATGAGGTGTCAATGGATTCAGCCGACTAACGTGAAGCGACCTCACAAATAGTGCGCACCTAAATACGTTTGACCACATCTGAGCAAGATGGGGACACAGGATTTTCACACATACAACATAGGTGTACGTGCTTGTGATAGTGATAGATGTGGCATCTACATGAATTGACAGTGTGCAATGTGCATGTGTGTAACCTAGGGACTCTGCTCAGTGTAAGGGGGCGTACAGCTCCTGTCTCCCCTCCACTAGGGCAGAAGAAGTCGTGATAAGTCAGCAAACGTGTAGTAAGCTGGGATAGAGGGATGAGGAAAAGCAGAGGAGGTGTGATATTTCTCTACCTCCTCACCTTGGTTTTTCATTTTCCTTCTCTCCATACATACATTAACTTTCTCTCTATTCGTTCCTGCTATCTCTTTCTTTCTTTCCCTCCTTCCCCTCTCTCAAGGGTACCCGCTATCTTCCCCTCAGACACCAAGTAGCATACTCACCTTTGCACAATTATACACACGCTTACTAAAACACACCCTGGCTGTCTATACCAGATGATTTATGTTCCTGTGTTTTTTTAATATTTTTAGACCAATTACTCTCTCTATCCCTTCCCACTTCATCTTCCTTTAAATCCCTTTTCTCTCTACTTTGCCATCCCTGTGCAAATATTGTCTCCTTTTCTTTCCAACTCAGTCTGTGTTTGCAGACAATTTTAAATGTTTGCTTTACCATCAGTATGGATGTCCCCCTGTAAACACACAGGTCAGCTTGTCTCTGCTCTGTGGGTGTAAGACTGTGTTAGGGCCTGTAGTTGACCGGTGATTAGGAATGACGCAGCTCCACTTCCTCCAACCATCCAGAAGAGAAGCCAAAATATCCCGGCCTAAGATGCTGCCATGTTGTGCCGATGACATCATCTGGAGCCAGAGTCTGTGCAGGAGCAGTCAGGGGACAGTGTTAAAGGTCCTGCTTATACATGCTCTTGAGCAATTAACAGTCTTAGCTGTCACTCGTGTTTTTTGTCACGTTGTTTGATCAAATATAAGAACCAAGCTTGAGGAAAGAATGAATGAAAATACATTAGTGTGGTAGGAGATACCTAAATCGACAGAAACGTTATTCAAGAAAAATCTTTTTTTATGTATTTTGTAGAGCTGTGAAAAATAACGCGTTAACGCGTTATGATTAAATTACAGGATTAATTCGTTGTTTTTTTTTAACGCATTTAACGCATGCGCAGAAGGACCTTCCAATTCCGCCGCCTCTGCACTAGTTGCCGCTCTAATGCAGTCAGACGGCAGCTGCCATTCAAACAAACAAACAACATGGATAATTCTGATGAACCTGAGGACCTTCTGGACGGGAAGATCGTGTTCCAAAAAAACAAAGATCGAACATTCAGTAAAACCAAGGTGATATGCACACTCTGCGAGAAGACGTTATCGTTTCACCGTAGCAATACCCGCCTAACCACCGCAACGCGAAGCATGTGTTGCTTGGCGAGGGGCGTTCAAGTGGAATGCGCCAAACCAGACTCACTCGCCGGACACATTGTGCAAAAGAAGCGGTCAGCTTTACTGTCAGAGAATTTGAACAAGTTAGTTTGCCTCACCAACTGGCTAAAGACCGAGTAGCTAAGAGGGCCTTTAGAGGCATTAGATTGTATCATGGTGTGGTTAATGGTTGTGTGACAAAAAATATAAAAAATGTCAACCATCCTATGGCTAAGAAGCTCAAATAATTTCTGTTTAATTTAAAAAAAAAAGTTTTATTCAACCACACAATGGCTAAGGAACCCGAATTCTGTTTAGGATGAAGATTATATTAATGTTCCATATGGAAAAGCAATGATAACTGCTGAAGAACTGCTGAGTTGCAGCACAAAAGAAAAGTTAAATGTCATAAATCTTGTTTTCACAAAAATATTCCGAAAAAATCGGTAATGTGATTAATCATGATTAATCCATAGAAACCTGTGATTAATTTGATTCAAAATTTTAATCATTTCACAGCCCTAGTATTTTGACTTTCTATGACATGGAGAAGGTACGGTTCATGACCTACTCTGCAGTCTGCCACCAGGGGACGATTGACACGATTTACTTTTACTTTTACGGAGCTTTCATTTTGTCCGTCTTTATATACAGTCCATGTGGTAGCCCAGTTACTGTCTGTTTTCAACTGGAATGGGTCACGTTGACAGGGAGGCTGAAGGCAGAGGTGGGCAGATACAGGTTGCTTTGTTATACGTGTGTTAGAGAGTGAGAGAAATTGATGAAGGATGAAATGAATCGCATGGGACAATTTCTGTGTGAGACGGGAACAAACTGAGATAGTATGTGACAGTATTTTTCAACGGGCGAGATTCCCAGTAGAGATCTGTATGTTCAGTCACCAATTAACTTATACTTTCGTTTCTTTTTCTCTGTCTTTGGGTCCCAACATACCATAGAAATAGATAATCGTACATTTTATCTTACTTTGCTTTACATTACCTCACACCTTCCTCTAAAAGTTGCCTTTGAAGGCAACACAGAAAGGCTACAGCTAATATGTTGGAGAGGAAATTGTATGTATTTTTCATGGAAAGACAAATAAAATACACCACAGTTGTCTTTCTTTCTTTCTTTCCCCCTTCCTTCCTTCATTTCTTCCTTCCTTCCTTCCTTCCTTAGAGATGCTTGTGGCCGACAGTGCTTGTTGCCAGGGAACAGGAGTTTATTTCTTTCATACTTTGATATTCATAATATTGGAGGAAACAAATAGACAAATAAAAAGAGGAAAATAAATTGTTTTATTAAGGTGGTATTCAAAAGGTTTTTATAGTTTCGGAATATATCATTTCAGAAGTTCAACAGCTGCGTCCCTGTAAGATGTTGGTAGTCGCCACATTTGGTTGTGTTGGGTGTAAAAGCATGGCTTGTGTGTGTGGCTGTTTGTTTGTTCAGGATCTAGCTTCCTGTCAAGGGTCCGAGGTCACTGATGCCCATATTACATTCTCTCTGTGTTTTTCTATCTCACACAAACACACACACTTATGCACATGCACATACACGCACACACACACACACACGTGTAATCTCTAATCAAACCTAATCCATGTCCAGAGGCCCATAGATTGGAGCTTAGGTCCGTTAATGAGACTTGTGTTGAACGTGGCATGTTAATAGCAATGCAATTCAAACAGGCTCTCCAGTGCTGTGGAAGAATAAATGTTGGTCCCAGGCAGAAATCCCAGTGAAATGTATTATTATTTTTATTTTTGTGGTTTCCACCTGAAATAAGTACTGACACCTTTTCAGCAATGTCAGTTTTGATTATGAATAAACCGTGATTATGAGGAGCTGTTTACTCATTACGGTTCCTAACTTTGTACACAAAGTTTGTAGCGCGCTCCTTAACTTTTCATTCCCATCATCTTTCCACTTTCTAAAGCTAAACATTTTTGAGAATTAAAGTTGGTAAAATCTTAAAACAGCAAGAAGGTACAATTTATCTTAGACAGGTCCATAGGTGGGAAGTAATTATACGACATAAATCAATTGGCCAAACGGAAGCACACTAACACACAAACACACAACACCTCACAATGCTGTAGACATTCACAAACAACATTGATTAACACATATGCACACAATAGGGACATGTGGATGCTGGCAGAAGAGTCCTAATAAGGGGTATCTGCTGGGGATATTCTTGGTACAATACTGATCTCTCTCTCTCTCTCTCTCTCTCTCTCTCTCTCTCTCTCTCTCTCTCTCTCTCTCTCTCGCTGCCTGTGTGTGTATTTATATATGTGTACTTACCATTTTAAGTATAGACCCTACAGAGTAAAGATATTTTTGGACAGTAAGGACAATTTGACTGGTCCTCACTTTTTCAATGGACTGTTTGAGGGTTTAAAACTTGCTTTTAGGGTTAGGGTTAGAACTAGGTTTAGGTGAGGGTTTGAATAAGGATTTAATTGCGCTAGGGTTAGGCATCTAGTTGTGATGGTTAAGGTTAGGGTAAGAGGCTAGGGAATGCATCATGCCAATGAGTGTTCTCACTCAGATAGAGGTACAAGAATTTGTGTTTGTGTGTGTGTGTGTGTTTGTGTGTGAGAAAGAGAGAGAGAGAGAGTCTGCTGCCGGTGCTGCTGCAGCCCACAGTTTCCATGGTAACGTCAGGACCCATATTGGTCTCTATGGTAACTTCTGGTTGGCAACCACAGACAGAGAGAGAGTTGAGTTTAAGAAAGAAGTAAAGGTGAGGGATGAGCGAGAAAGAGGTAGAGAGAAAACAATTGACAACACACAGGGAGTCCGAAGAAGAGAGTTTCTTCTTAATTTAAGTCTGAAATAACAAGCTGTCCATCTTATGTACTTATCAGTCTGCATTTGTAGAAGAGGTGGTTGTTGATTCGAATCCAAGGTGCTTGGGTGATAAAGATGAAGGTGTGTGAGGGTTGAGCATATGACCTATCTGTGGCAGCAGCCATATTTGAATAATAATAATCTGCACAGCTGTCTTTAGAAGAGTTCAGTTCAGCATGATGTGATCGCAGAAACCAATAATGCCCAAAAGTTTAAAAAAAAGTTGTAAGAAGCCAGACAATTCCTGTGTGTGTTGTCACTCAATTTGCACCCAGTACTTCCATTACACGAGCTGAATATTTTAATTAGATACATGATTAAATTACAAACTGCCTAAAGTGTATATATTCCTGTCAGGTCTTCAATCAGACCCTTGCACTGCATGTTGTCCTCACTGCCGTGGACATGTTGAATAGGCATTAAGTTTTGAAATAAAAAATGTTATGTCAGTGCTGTTGTGTGTTCTCATGGTTGAGTTGTTGGAACAGTGTGTCCAGTTTCTTTCTCTCTTCCTCTTGATCCATTGAAAACTGCATAAAAGAGACATGCACTGGACTCTGATGTGTCTGTGGAAACTTTCGAAAACAGCTTAATGGCTAATCCTGTTTTGCAGCACACACACATGCACAGAAGGTCATGGCGAATAGAAACATTGTCCGCTGTATGGTAGAATGTCGATACTATAATCTGATTGGCCTACTTGATGGATAGGCGGTTTGCTTGACCTATCACAGATAACTGAATTATTGCCCCCACATACTCACCTTTCTGTCATTCTGTCTGCCTCCCTCTCTCTCACTCTGTCTCTTTAGTCTCCCCCTCATTCATCCCCCTCTTCTCTCTCCGGCGTGGGTCGTCTCTCTCAGTTCTTTCCAGTCAGTAACCAGATTAGTCGTGCCCCTTATGGATTTTGCCCTTTTATGTGGCTGCATGAACAGAAGAGAACGAGAAGTGTGTCTGTACGTGTATTTGTATGTGTCTATCAGGTTGAGTTGTTCCTACCAGATGTTTTTCTCTGTTTTATTCTTCAGAGCGCCAAAGTGTCTGCCTGTCACCAGCAGATACACAGCCCGTGTGTGTGTGTGTGTGTGTGTGTGTGTGTGTGTGTGTGTGTGTGTGTGTGTGTGTGTGTGTGTGTGTGTGTGTGTGTGTGTGTGTGTGTGTGTGTGTGTGTGTGTGTGTGTGTGTGTGTGTGTGTGTGTGTGTGTGTGTGTGTGTGTGTGTGTGTGCGCTTTTGTGTGTTTTAGAAGGGGAGAGGATGTGTGTGAGATTAATTACTTCCACATACACAACTATTACTGTGTGTGGAAGCGTCTTTGGCAGTATGGCAATGATGAATATGAAAACAATAGATTCTTGAGGCTCTGAAACAGACACACACACACAAACATATATTATAGGATGAGGGGTGTTTAATGTGAAATTCTTTAAGCTTGTGTGAATATAGAACAATGAACAGATTTCAATTTAATCGAGGGGAGGTTAGCGGAGCCAAAGTTTAATTCAGCTCTCTGAGCAGCTCACTCACGTGTAAAATCTTAAATATCAACTTACCTTTCACGCTGTCTGTGATTCAAACTCTGCATAATCTCTGCATTATTACTCAAGTCATTCCCTCCCCTGTCAAATCCTCTCAAGCATTTCTAAGTGTGGGAGAAACACTTTCAAATCACAGTTTGTATGATAATCAGATCATTAAGAATAAGAAATATAGCGGTTGTAATCGTTAGCTGTGATTCATGAGTCATTTTTAGATTCAGTGCGTGCATTGCTGACACCGACACCTTTCCAAGCATGAATAGAAAATGATCTTTAAGTGCGGAACAGTGAAGCACAGCTGTTGTGTCAAAACTGTGGTTATATGAATGACTGATTCCCATGACCCAAAATGTGTGTCTGTGTCTATGTGTGTGTGTGTGTGTGTGTGTGTGTGTTAGTTCGCATGTGTGTTCCTTCATGCTGAGAAAGTTGTTTGTTTAGCTGGACTAGTTTTAGACTCACATCAGCCTGCAACTGCAGATCCTAATACAGCTTCTGTGTACTTGAGCTTATCCAACACTAACATGGGCTTTTAAAGTTAACAACACTTTTTAACTAGGCCGTAAAGACAGATGATTTGAGTAGAGCACATTTGGAGAAATTTAATTACATTGTTAAATATCCAGCACCTTACAAATACAAATCTAAATGCTTTAAATATAATATATTATGTAGGCTCTGTAGGACCAGAGAGTTGTGGAGGCAGGGCAGGGACTGGGATGGAAGGACACCAATCGAGCTTAATATATTTTCATGTAGAAAAAATATGTACCACAGAGCACGAGAGAGAGAGAGAGAGAGAGAGAGAGAGAGAGAGAGAGAGAGAGAGAGAGAGAGAGAGAGAGAGAGAGAGAGAGAGAGAGAGAGAGAGAGAGAGAGAGAGAGAGAGAGAGAGAGAGAGAGAGAGAGAGAGAGAGAGAGAGAGAGAGAGAGAGAGAGAGAGAGAGAGAGAGAGAGAGAGAGAGAGAGGACATGGGATATTTCTGAATATATATGAGTACTATCTATCGCAGGAGCTCAATATGTTGCACCATTTTCTTCATCTAATCTCATTATTGTAAATTTGGCAAAACATTTGAAAGCAGATATGACAGTTGATTAGATGATTAGGTGGATGATGAATTCTCTGATGGTCATAAAGTTATGTAATCCCTCTATCTGTCTCTGAGGGCCATTTCAGGACATTTCCCATCACCCCATTTTGCAGGGGTCATCGCTATGACAACAGTCTCTGAGGAACTCTGTAGTAGAGGAGTTGTGTGTGCGTGTGCAGTTTTGCATACATATACACACACACACACACATTCATTTATCTCTTCAGATAGTTGCCTCTTAAGAGAGCTGCTTTGAATAAATAATCAAAATGCTTTGATTGTGTCCACGATTACTACTTAGACAAATAAACAGATTTGTAGTTTAAAGAATCAAACACAAAATAAAATACACACAGACACAAGAATCCACATAAACAAGCTGATAAACTCAGAGAAGTAGAGGAGTAAGCACTGTTAGTACTCACAAGTCAATTTGAAGGTCTTTGGGGCTGATATGGGCATAAATAAATAAATAATGTGATGACTGAATGGATGTGTGTTGGTGTTAGTATGTTGTTATAGCCAAAATATCATGAATGAAAGTTTGTTTTTTTCTCATTGGATCAGTTTGTCCTGAAATCTGGTATCCTGTTCTCAGTACTCACTCACACGTGAAACTCAAGCTGTTTTCTGATATGAACTCTCTTCAGGTCAATATTCATCGATATTTGTATTTTTCTAGTTTTCCTGCAGTGTTCTCACTGTGACATTTTCTGGATATTTTACCAGTGGATGGAGCAACTGACTCCGAAAAATGCTTTCCCGCACACGGCCCCTCTGGAAAGTTTCAGGAAAGACTTCAGTGCATCCCTGAATGCAGCTATACTTATTCCTATAAACTTGACCATCTGCAATCCCTTCTCTCTTCCATATCTTTTAATCGCTCTCTCCAATGCTTTCTGCGCATTTCTACATTCCTGCACTGCTGCTGCTCAGACAAATAAATGGACCTGTCTTGCTTTTGTGTCTCTGCAGGAGCGTGTGGAGTATCTGTTCCTCATCATTTTCACAGTGGAGGCGTTCCTGAAGGTAATAGCCTATGGCCTGCTCTTCCACCCCAATGCGTACCTGAGGAATGGCTGGAATCTGCTCGATTTCATCATTGTGGTCGTAGGGTGAGTGAACAAAAACACATGGATGTAATTCACTGTCTCTTTCCAGGTTTTAAAGATGCTCTATCTGACACATTTTTAAACAGCAGCATATCATTGGCAATTTATCAGAGTGCCTTGGTATAATTACTGTCAACAAATGAAACTACAGCCAAGGCAAGTGGCAGCCTCTGTCTAATGCCAGAGGTTGTCATGATGGTAGCGCCTTTCAAGATTAATTACTTGTCTTTTATTTTTATTTTTTATTTCACTGAAACAATTTCCAATAACAAAGCTATTCTTTTCTCTTGCCAACAATTTTAACTTCACTACCGATTCAACAGCTTTGCAAAAACACAATCTGCTGGTCCTCCGTGTAAGTGTGATTGCTCTATCAAGAGATAGATAGAGAAATAATATTCATCTTTTAGTCCACTGTATTCTAATAAAATTAACGACTTTTAAAATAAGTTTTGTGTTGAAAGGAGCTTCCTCTTCAGTCAATCCGCATTAAAGCTGCAATAAACTTGGGGCTACAGTGTATTGGTGAAGCCTAAACTGATTAGCTTGTTAGATGCTGATAGCTCTGCTCTGCTCTGCTTTTCTTTATCTGCAACTCAGCAACATAGCCCATCTGCTAAACCCTCTGTGCTGTGTGTGTTTGTGTGTGTGTGCCCTGCCTGCCAGCTGTGCTTTGAGTCCACTGTTGTGTAGGGGTAATGGCACAATAGCCAGTGGACCTTAATGCCATAAAAATCGTCTAATTGAGCGTGTGCGTGCGTGTGTGTGCGTGGGTGTATGCTCGAGAGACACAGCCAGAAAGAACACCTCAGTCTGAATGAAGGCTCTGTGAATGAAACAACACAAACACATACACACCCAGCGAGTCTTTTTCATTGTTCGCTCACATTACACTAACTGAGCTTGCCTCTCCTTAAAATAAAAATACACACACACACACATACACATGCACACACGCTAACGGCTAGCATCATGGTGCCAGTGCCACTGGCATAAACACAACCTTTAACACTCTTATGCTGTTATCTACCCTCTCTCTGCAAGAAGACTGTGTTTTTCCTGGCAGCCTTGCCACAGGGAGGTCTTCTGGTCAGATGCAAGGTGCAGTCCTGGATTTGGCAGGGTTTAGTGACTCGTTCAAGGACACGTCTGAAGGTTCGGTGCTTGTTGTATTGGAAGATTGAGCCGGAGTAACTCCCCAAGGGCCTCTTCCAGATCTAATTTAGAATCTAAAATGTGTGAAAACTGCCCAGGACATCAGGTGTTTGACAACACATTTTTGTTGCAATGAAAGTTTTTTGCATCATATCATATACTGTAACCGCGTCTTTTTTCACTTTTCTTAGCTTTTTGTGCATATTTGTTCAAAGATGTAAAAGATTCTACATAGATTAACAAGGACCAGAATCTACATTCAGTTTAAAAAATAAGAGACTTGAAGTTGATCTTAGTCCATATCACATTCTTTTCCTTAACCTCAATCTTGCAATTTTATCAAACGTAACCATTCCTCAAGGGTCACAGATTACAAAAATTATGTTGTGGAAAAAAATACATGAATCAAGTTGTGAAACACAATTACAGGAAATGTTAACGTTGACAGATCTGGATGTCTGTGGGCACATAAATGAGTTTGTCTTTGTGCCCATGTGCAACTCTTACATTTCGTGTGTGTGTGCGTGTGAATGTGCGTGTGTGTATAAATGAGAAGTGACAGAGTTCACTCCCTGTGGAATGTTCACCATATGGGTGAGAGAGCTTGTACCTGGTGCTGAGCAACCTGGGAGGCACAGACACACATGTACGTGCACTCGCACACACACACACAAACGACATGTACCATAAGAGTTTATTAGTGACTGTTCATTGCGTTAACTGGCTGTGTGTGTGTGTGTGTGTGTGTGTGTGTGTGTGTGTGTGTGTGTGTGTGTGTGTGTGTGTGTGTGTGTGTGTGTGTGTGTGTGTGTGTGTGTGTGTGTGTGTGTGTGTGTGTGTGTGTGTGTGTGTGAGAGTGTGTATGTACAGTATGAATTGGTACTGTTACAGACTCTCTTTCGTCTCTCTATTCCACAAAGATTTCCTCATTTATCTCTTTGTCTTTATTGTCTATAGGGAAATTAGCTCTGACCTCATCTCGAGAAGAGAGTTAAGATCATGTCGGCTTCAGGCTAACATTTTGCACGTAAAATATTTTGCAAATGAGCTTTAAAACTTTTTGGTCAATAATTGATTTATCAACAATGGTTATCGGAAGTAAATTCTCAAGCAAAACTGTCTCTTTTCCTATCCCAGCCTCTTAAATTTGACATTGCCTGTGTTTTTACATAATTATAGATTCAGTATCTTTGATCTCTCGGCTCGTGATAAAAAAATAAGCAACTCAAAACATTACTGCCTTCTATGAAACCTCACAGCCTCGGTTATCTTCATGAATGTACACAGTTGGTACCATCTTTAGCTGAGGATGTATACAAGTGATCATGTGGTGCTGTGATTATCATTTCACTCCACACCACAGTAAAACATGCTGGGCGAAATGCTGCTGGTGGAAATCTATGAATCCTTGACATGCTTTTCATGCTCTGTTTCAAAGCTGTGCTTCCCACTGGAAGAGAGGGAGAGAATTAAATTGAGAGGGAGGTAGTGTGAAATAGAGAGGGAGAGAGGGAGTGAGAGAGGGCGATATGTTTTGAGAGGTCTTTTCAAGTGGCCATTTCATCTGTGCTAATTGATAATTCTCCATGACTAACGCGCCACTGACTGGCCTTTGAGCCGCACTAGCTGGAAAATGGCATTGTAGGGTGATTTTTAAAGGATCTCAGAGAGACAGAGAGAGGAGGAGGAGAGTGATAAGCTCAGCTGGACGTTCACAAATTCACACTTGTGAGCCTCTCACAGATTTCTGTAAATATTTCATATGGGGATAATGGCTAAAAAACCCTGCAGCATTAAAACATGTTAAGCCCTGTTTATTGAAGGTTATGTTATTTTGTAATTGTAGATACATTGGCCATGTACTGTACAACTACAATATACTGTACAAAAGTATTTGGAAATTACCACACTGCCAAGAGCATTAGTGAGATCAGGCCTTGATGTTCATTCCAGACTGGTAGAATATATTTGTGTTTAAGGACTTGGCTTAGAACAAGTCGTTATTGTTATGTTTTCACAGAAAATCTGCTCTTCAAAGTTATTCTTATAAATGTCTCTAAAGCATTGGTCTCTAACCTTTTGGATAACCACACCTTACAACAAAGTACTGTCAGCTTGCAACCCTTATATGTATGATATGATATGATGCCGTTGAGAGGGTATGCTTACTCCTTAGATTGGTTTAATAGTAATAATAATAGTTATAATTTTAAGAGGAAAGTAGAAAACAGAAAAGTGTTTGTCTTGTCTCACTGGACATCATGGGACCCTATAGATTATTCAAATAGAAAGAATCTTGACCCCCAGGTTAAAACCATTTGTCCAATATATTATTGATGTTGTAGTGTCAAGATTTTCCTTTTAATACAACCAGGGGCCTTATTTCCATAAATACACTTAAGTGTATGAGCAGTGTCCACATACTTTTGGCCATACACTTAACATTAAATACACATTAAAGCTTATGAATCACTCTTCCACAAACATATCTAATAATGTAGGAGAGAACATTAGCTAACGCACTGTGATAGCCTGGCGACCTATCCAGGGCGGACCCCACCTCTCACCTAATGACAGCTGGGATTGACTGCAGCCCCCCTGCGACCCTCAAAGGATAAGCAATATCAATAATGGATGGAGGGATAATAGCTAACAAGAGGCCGCAGTGTAAAAAATCATGTTGCCCTGAAATAGATCATAGCAATTTGCATAAATATGTGTTTGTGTGTTACTTGAGTAGCAGAACAGATTCATCACTTTCTCTTGTTGTATGGAAGAGCCTGCTAAAAATCTTGTTTTATAGATCATCATTAAGATCCTGTTTATTGACAAGTTTGTTTTTGAAAAAGAAATGTAATTGAAGCCATAATGTCCCCACCTACAGATATTCATCATCTATTCAGATTTCCTGTCTATCAGATATTCTCTAGTTTGTGGAAATTGAACGCCAAACTGACTTTGGTGGTTACTGACCTTTCTTAACTTTCTTCTTGCAGGTTATTCAGCGCCATCTTGGAGCAGGCCACCAAGGGGGATGGGGGAACTCCCATCGGAGGGAAAGCAGCAGGCTTTGATGTCAAGGCTCTGAGGGCATTCAGAGTACTCAGACCCCTCAGACTTGTGTCTGGAGTGCCAAGTGAGTACGGAGGGGTGTGAAAGAAGGAAAGACAGAAAGACAGAGAGAATGGAAGAGAGACAGAAATGATGCTCTGGGGATCAGGTGTGAGTGGTGATTGGGTAAGGTGGTGGAGAAATGAACCACAGATTGGAGCTGGTATTGATGCTTCATGATACACACACACACACACACACACACACGCACACACGCACACACTTGTCCTGTTGTGAGATACTCACTCTATATGAGTAGTAGATGAGTTGTCTGTCAACCTGTCTGTGTTAGTAACTACACAAATCAATAAACCAACAGACTAGAAGACAGGAAAGGATCGGATATTGCGTATGAAGGCTAAGTGAGAGTGTGTTTGTGTGTGCGTGTGTGTGTGTGTGACAGCTCTTGCTAGGACAACACCAGAAAAATGTAAAAGGTTGCTATTCTGTTGTTCAGATTAAAAGCGCGAGTGCTGCAGTACACAGTGTTTAGACTGAACCCTGTCCAGCATCATCGGACTGGGTATTGAATTTGTGTCATGGCAGCTGATCAGTAGCATATTTGCTAACTGATTAGCACAGTCTAATAGATTTGTCTTTTTAAAGGCCTCCAATGCCAGTGAACTGTAAATGAACTTTGTAATCCTGTGAGAATCCAATGAACCAAGAAACCACCCCATTGAAGGGGGTTTCTTCAACATACAAAATTAAACAAAGATTTTATAAGTTAATCCAAGTGTTTACATGGCCATTGACTCCATATATTCTGCTGTATGCTCTATATGATCTATTATCAGTATCACATGGTTTTTGTAACATTTTCTGCCCACAGCCATATGTATGGTTTCTCAACAGATGTTTTTTGTGTGTTCTCCAGGTTTACAGGTAGTGTTGAACTCCATAATCAAAGCCATGGTTCCTCTGCTCCATATCGCCCTGCTGGTCCTCTTTGTCATCATCATCTATGCCATCATCGGCCTGGAGCTCTTCATGGGCAAGATGCACAAGACCTGCGCTCATGAGCATATAGGTACACAAACACTCACACAAAAGCACATGCAGAGAGCGAGCGAGTGAGACAGAGACAGGGTATTTAGACCATTGTGCACAGATGCACAGACGCAGACACAAATATGCATGATACACTCACACGCTGCACTTCAGTGATCAGATTGATTGTGAATTGTATTCAACTGGGTGTGAAAGCATGCTTCAGTGAACGTACAGTTTATTCACAGAGACACTCACTTGCTTCCACTCCAGTGATAGAAAGAGATACTATACCACTCAAACCTTTTCAACTGAATGATCAAAGTGAGCCGTAGCTGTACCATCACTCAGCTCACGACTCTTTCACCTCCTTTATTCTAAGCTAATAAGTTTGTGATATTAGGAGGACATCAAGCCTTACCCAATGAACCAGAGGGGGAAATAAAGTGTATACCTTAAACAATTTCAATGATCACCCCTATTAATTATTCAAACCATCATTCATGTTTCTGAGTATGAACGATTTGAGCCATCATTGAAACAGCAGCGGCCATAAATGATTGAAACAATTTTCATTAGAGGCCCCCAGGTATAAATGGACTCGAGTGTTGTTATGGTTATGTTATAGGTCCCATGAGAGGCATTAGCTTAGCGCTGGGTAAGTGCTGGTGGAAAGCTCTCAGTTATCCTATACGTCACCCTGGAGAGCTTGTTTTGTATAATTGGTATGACACTTTTTCACAATGATATTTTTTATATTGCATTCTCCCTGTTAGTTCAGCATGTCCCTTTTAACCTTCTCAGCTATTAAGCAGTTTTTTCTTTTAGATAAATTCTTTGTAAATGGAAATGGAGTAAAAAAAATCATGAAGGGGGATTTTGTAATTCATTCTGAAATTAAAGACTTGTGCCTTTTTCTGCACCGTCAGAGTGAGCACTTCCAAAGCTTGGATGAACGTAAATCTCCCGTTGTATTTTCTTTTCACAGCAAAAGTAGTTTGTTAGTTAATTAGAAAATATCCTTGATAGAGAGCATCATGCAGCCTGTTCCCATGCAAATATAAGGAGTGAAGTCATGTATAATGAAAGGTCCAGTCACCAATTTCTGAATTCTGCTGCCGTGTGCCTGCTGACAACAGGTGACAGCTAAAGAATCTGCTTTGATCAGATTCAGGGTCAGTGTATTCAGTGTATTCATTAGCAATTACCCCCTGATTTGTTCCTTATTGTATTGATAAAACAATCTGAATAGTCCCCAGCTCTGATTAACACCTCTGTCGCTGTCTGGCTTTTTACCAACGGCAACTGGCTCTGAGTCATTGCTTTTATAATACCTGGCGCCATTCACCATAGCAAAAGTGATGGAAAATACAAAATTTCTCATAAATAATGCTGAATTAAGAAAAGTGATGGTGATAGCATAGACATACTGTGCAAAAGTCTTCACATAATAATCCTTAAAAATGTGTGTTGAGGAACAGTCAGCAGATCCTATTGCTTTGCAGATCTATAAAACGTTGAGTAAAACGGAGTATGAAGTGTACCGCTCTCTTTCTTCACAGGCACCATTGCAGAGGAGAAGCCTGCACCATGTGCACCTGCCGGGGCTTATGGTCGACACTGTTCTCACAACGGAACCGAGTGCAAAGTGGGATGGGAGGGTCCGAACGACGGCATTACCAACTTCGACAACTTTGCCTTTGCCATGTTGACGGTGTTCCAGTGTATAACCATGGAAGGCTGGACCGACGTGCTATACTGGGTGAGCCGGACACCACACCAGTGTCCGTGTGTGTGTGTGTGTGCGTGCGTTTGCGTGTGAGATTGTTCACAGAGTTAGGAACACACAATGATTGTGTTATTGTGTGTGTGCATGTATTAGCTCATATCTCAGGCTAAATCAATGCCGTCAATACACTGTGTGATGAAGGCGCCGATTCATTAAGAACGTGTGTTGAATCCTAATGCTTGATTCAAGTGTCAAGTGAACACACAAACCTGTGTAGACACGCTCTTAAAGCCACACACATGAACACACACTCGTCAGTAAATGGCCAGAACATGTCCAGCTAAATAAACCAATAGATTAGTCTGTGCTCTTAATCAATGTGAGGTTCAATCAAATTCTAAATGCAACTCCTGGAGAAGTGGAAAAGAAAACATTTAACCATTTTTTATTCTGATTTGTTTATGTTGTTATGTCACAAAGGTTTAATGACATTTTTGTTTGCATGAAGAAATCTACATACTCTCAGATTATTATTTAATCTAGACAGATGGAAGACAGATAGAAGACAGATAGAAGATTCTGCAAATAGGATTAACTCAGTGTTAATAACGGTGAAATTACCTTTTGGACTTTATTTAATGATCACCAGTGATTTATCTCTCTGAGAAACACATTTTAAACTCTCAGGAGAACGTAATGATAATATATAAGAGGCACAAGTTTTGGGTGCTTAATTAATGAATTAATAAAGAAGCTAACTGAGGAATTATGTTTTTGAGCCAAACTTATCTCACTAAGGTGAAAAATATGTATGTGGATTGAGCAGTGTGTGTGTGTGTGCGTGTGTGTTTGCGTGTGTGTGTGCGAAGGATCATACTGCACATACAAGTAGGAATGCATGTGTGCGTGAGTTGTCTGTGTGCATGTATACACATGGAGCAGAGGGCCTACTAGCTCTACACCCCTATTCTCCTGTCTGCTGCAACTTCTTGTGCACACACACACACACACACACACGCACAAATTTGTCCATTACAAGAGTGTTTCGGCAACCAGCTCTTTATAATGAATTGGTCCTATTTATCAGTTGATAAGTACAAATGATTATGGAAAAATATTCAGACAACACAAGGCCTTTAATAACAGTTGGCTTGGATGCCTCATTAAGTTTTGTTCATGCATTTCCAAAGTTGTTATTTGTCCATTTTTTGGGAATATAGATTAATGATAGCCAACATCTGGTGCTCTCGTTGCAAATGAACTGTCCATCTCCCTCCATCCTTCCCTTTTGTGTCTTCCTTCACCCAGTAGCAACTCGAAATACTCACTTTGGATAATTTCCAGAGCTGTAAATGAGATTGATATTTTTCCAGAAATCCCATTTAATTGAATTTAAGTAGGGTCTAATAATCTGAAGCTTCTGTTTTAATTGAATCTTTGTCTTTGTTAAAGCAAAACTAAATATCCAGAGGAGTTTGTAGCTGAATATCCTGAAACAAGTCATTTTGGATTGATTTCGCTTCGTCTAAATATGTTGCCTGTAAAGGGTTAATCCATCTTTAAAAAAGAAAAAGGTTGTTTATCTAACCCACACTTTGTACAAAAGCTAATGTTTGTAATTGAGTAACTATGGCAGCTTAGCGTTGTTTTGTGTTTGTACTTGTGGCTTATCAAGGACCAGCTCTCCAACAGGGAGACTAGAGGGTTCATACACACATCATACAATACTGCCACTCCTGCTTTGTCAGGTCTTTCTACTTCACTTTTTAACAGCCTCCACTCTACTCTTTTTCCCCTTCCTTCTGCCCTTTCCTCTCTCACACACTTTATGTTCTTGACCTCTACTGCCCCCTCTCATTCACTCCATTATTCACTCCTCTTAAACTTTTTCTTTCCCCATCCCTCTCTTACTTCCACCTCCATTACCTTGTCCCTCTCCTTCACTAATCCACCAACTCTCCCTATTAATCCCCTTTCTTCTCCTCCTCCCTCTTTCCTCTGTCTCTTCTCCCTCTCAGATGCAGGATGCTATGGGCTATGAGCTGCCGTGGGTCTATTTTGTCTCTCTCGTCATCTTCGGCTCCTTTTTCGTTCTCAATCTCGTTCTGGGGGTGTTGAGCGGGTAAGAGGTTATGCTGTTGTCATGTGTGTACATATGTGTGCGTGTATGTGTGTTATTTGTTATGGTGCTCTTTAAAGTAGCCTGAAAGCCAGACCAATCAGCAAGTGCATATTTTATAAAGATGGGTTTGGCCCTCCCATTCACACTGATTCCTATCCATCCTAAACTGGTTGTGGCAATCCCTAATGCATGTTGGTCTGGTGATGCAAGGCAACGTTCATAATGTTTTAGATAAAGATAAACGACTATGTAACAAGACTCCCATAATCAAATGTTGAAGGTTTTTTTGGGGGGGGGGGAAGGGGTCCAGTGAACTAGTAGAGTGGAATCAAGAGGAAGTGATTCACCACCATAAAAGCACATGAATTGGCTTTACAAGTATTATTGTTTTCATTACTCTTATTATTATTTTAAAAGAAAGTTCCCTCTGCATGGCAGCGTCTGTGTAAGTAAACAAATAACCGATCCCTCATCTCAGCAGTGCAGCAGTGCAGCAGTAAGAGCAGAGCCAGACGGCCTTATACCTCCACAATCGAGGAAAGATAAACCGATGATCACTGGAGTGAAAAGATCTCCCGCGCTCTCTCCTTTCCGTTCCACTCAATCAATCCTGTGCCACAAGCCGGGAGAAACACAATACACACACACAAACACTCACACACAGAAAACAGTGACGGAACTTGTGTCTATCTCTGCCGTCACAACCTGTCTTTGAAGGATAGGTGGACACACACACACACACACACACACACACACACACACACACACACACACACACACACACACACACAGACCCTTACCCTAACTGAACACAACAGTTTTTCCCCTTGGCATTTTTACTTACATGCACAAGCAATTTAGTTGGGTAGTAACTACCAATGTTATTAATGTTGTTTAATGAATGTGTGTGTGTCCATGCATGCATGTGTGTATTTTATTTGAATAAATTCTACTCTAGCAGGCGATCCAGGTGCTCTTTTAACCCGCTCTGCCAAGTCATGCTGTTTTAGTACAAGCACCACCCGGCCTGTAGGGACACACTGGGGTATAAATAATTCACCCCTCAGGTCAGCCGTGGAGGTGGAAAGCTAAAAAAGAATTTCACAACAGGGAAAACACAACAGACGGAAAAGGTTCTTCTGAGGTCTGTGTCGAGTCCGACAGAAACGTGGCGTTGAAGGTGGAAATTATGGGATGGAAGGCTGCCACTGCTCCAATTTGGCTCTAGAGTTTAATAATAATAAAACGAATAATAATAATAATAATAATGACTACAATATGAAAGATGATAACAGCACCATGATTATTCTCTAAATTAAATCAATGATGTAACCTGCAGGAAAATCGATTTACATGCGAAATAAACAATTTGTCTTTTTTCCTTTAAATTCAATTCATTTCAGGAGAGTAAAGACAGTAGAGGAGAGGATAATTTGTCATGAAAACAGTCATGATGACTAATCGCTGGGAGTCTTGCTGCACAGTCTGTTAAAGTGTCCAACTCAGCGCTGTCTCTCCTCAGCGATTATGCCTGAATTGGGCTGTTTTGACGGCTAATTTTTAAACTTCCCTTTTCACAGAGAAACATCAGCTCAGCTCCTTCACACAAACAATGAGCTCCAGGAGGAGTTGTTTTGTTTATTGTGTTGGTCCTTCTTAGTCTTCTATCATGAGCACTGTGTTTACATGGACAACCTGTGACAGCTGATCAAATGTTTTGCCAAGTGACAAATACTTTGAATGCCCCATAATCCCAGCAGTGATCCTACAGGGACTTTCACAGAGGATCTAACTCCCTCACTTGCTCCCTTCTTCCCTCCCTTCCCTAATCACACCCTGCTCACCTTCTCCCCTGCCCTCTCAATCACTCTGTCTCCCTCAATCTACTTTATGTCCATCCTTTCCTGTTTCCTCTCCTTGGCCCTTCCTCTCCATTCTTCCGTCTCCTCAGGTGAATGATGCCGTAGGTTACATGTGGCCCTGGATCTATTTTGTCACCTTAATCATCATCGGCTCCTTCTTTGTGCTAAACTTGGTTCTGGGGGTGTTGAGCGGGTAAGGGTAGGGCCTGATGTGAATTCAAACTAATGTCCCCTTCTCTCCTTTGCTTGGCTCCTTTGTCTTCGCTCAGAGAGACTCTTTGTTTCTTCCTGTTTCCTGTTTCTGGCACTAGATGATGTTTAACGAGAAAAAAGTTTTTGGTGATAAAACTGACTCAGGTGCCACTTGAGGACAAACAGTAACACATGTGGCACCATGAAAAGTCCAACCAGCCAGCGGACATTTGGATTTATTCAGGCTCGTATATAAAGTTTGCCTTTCAGGGTTTGGAGCTCTACCAAGAGTTTCTTTTACTGCTTGTACATTTCCAGTAATTATCATTTGTAGCTGTCTGTAGTGAAATCGAACTTCAGCATCTGGCTTGAGGACATTTGGGGACATATGGGTATTCTTTGCAGCCCTAAATACGGCTCTGCAGTGCTGCTATTACTGTCATGAAATGCTCAACTCTCAGCACCACTGGGCTGGTACAATACACTCATCTCCATCTAAAATACAGAACAAGATAGGCAAAAAAACACAAACAGAGGGCTATTAACGTTAACGTTGTGTGAATTTCAAATTAGCGTATCGTCTTTTCATTCTGCTGGTTCCATCCCATGCTTCAATGAGCTTTAGTAAACAGGTTTAAGAGGAGTGAAGTGTCTCACCCCTGACTGACTGACCAAAATCTGACTCCTGGTGCTCACCGTGATGTGACAGCAGCATTGTGGGGAAATAATAGAGGTTTGTCTGGTCCAAACAGCTTAGGGGGGTTCGGCTGTCTGACTATTTTTTGGACTTCTGACTAATGATGCTGTCAACACACTACACAGACTGACCTTTTACCAACTGCTTCCTCCATGGTGTGTGTGTGTGTGTGTGTGTGTGTGTGTGTGTGTGTGTGTGTGTGTGTGTGTGTGTGTGTGTGTGTGTGTGTGTGTGTGTGTGTGTGTGTGTGTGTGTGTGTGTGTGTGTGTGTGTGTGTGTGTGTGTGTGTGTGTGTGTGTGTGTGTGTGTCAAATTGGCATAATAAGTTATGGATAAACAGAAATAAGGAGAGAGACGGACAAGGAGACAGAGACACTGAGTTGACTGTGTCTGGATTTGATGTAACAAGAAATATTGAGACGCTGGTTTTAAAGAGACTGGGAGGTGGGAGAGATGATCTGAGAAGCAAGAAAACAGCAGATAGGTAATGCTTATTGATTTGTGTGTGTGTGTGTGTGTTCGCATGATTTGAGGTTCCATCCTCAATTTTACACTCTCTCACACAAACACACACACACACTCATTTAGCTCCAGCCTATATAGACTGTAAAATCAATGAAAATGACACAGCTTCATTGAAGAGCCTATTGCTGCTGGGAAACAGCGAGACAGTTCATGTCTATGTATTGATATGTATAATGTCTCTGTATAATCAATAACTAGCTAAAGTGCAAGCATCTGTCCAAATCCTAGATGACAAACGTTGCAGAAGATCTTGCTTTTTATTTCGGCGCCCAGCGTGAGCTGCTTTGCTCTTCTAAAGACTTGGGGTGTCGTCTGTTTTCTCAGTGCTGTGCACGGTTCAGAGCTAAATAAACAAGAAAAAGATCCTTCACCACAATGTTTATGTCTATCTGTCAAATATTTAACAAACATAAATATTTATAACACTTCCTGTACCCATTTAAAGTAAAAGCACTCACCCAGTGTAGCCTGACCATACAGGTACATTACTAACTGATCTGGTATCCTCGTTTATATTATTCACGACAGAGAGGAACTGGCTGAGTTTGCCTGTAAATGTAAACATGTAAATTTGCACTTTTGAATGCGAATGTTCCGAAGCTCCTCTCAGCTCCTTTCAGCTCCTCTCAGCTCTCATCCAAATGAATTCTCTTTGTTCAAACCGTGTCTTTGGCTCCAACCCGACTCTGACCTTCCCCAAGTGCAGCAATTAATCAAATGCTCCTTAATTCTTTCTTCCCTCCCGACACCTGGAAGGAATTTCACCAGGTTTCATCATTCAATTTCAATATTTCACATTTTCCCAACATTGACTTCAATCATGTTAAAAAGCACATATTGTGCTCATTAGGATTTACAATCAATTTGAATTAAACACATTTTCCAAGCTAATTCTACAGTTATTCTAAGTAATTGTAATCACTGTATGAAGAGAGAACCAAAGCACAAAGAAACCCTCTGTTCATCTGTATGTCTTCATTGTGGCTTGAACCTCTGGGTAGTGACCGAAGGAGACAAAAGTTGAGAAGCTGGGCGATGCAGGATGACCTCGGTGCGGAGCCACTTCTCCTTCAATCTGACAGGTGCAAGCTGAGGTGGCACAGCTGGCGGAAGGTGCCCTCCTTTAAGCCTCCCCCTGTGGTTGTATGAAGCAGATTGGAAGTGGGAGGAGATGTTAGGTAGACCGAGAAAACACTGGCAGGAACTCCATCTCCCAGCAGGCCTGGGCGTAGCCTGGGTGCTGTTGCTCTGGGAAAGTAGACATGCACTGCTCCACCAGTTTCAGTGCTTTTACAATTGAACGACTTCTGATCTCTATTGACAATGCTGCTGTATCATTACTGAATATCATTCATTCAAAGCATTTAAGTGTTAATTCTATGTATTGCAACTGTTTTGATCTATTGGCTGATTAAAATATGTATCTACAGCGGTGTCCAAAAGTCTGGGAGCACTTTTCCTATCGGCGAAGCTGCTCTCGGACATCTGGATCTCACTGTAAACTAATTGGATGTTTTGGGATGTGAATCAAGCTCCTATCTGGATGTGTTTTCATGTCCATTTGCAAACTAACATCTACTTGGCAGAGCTTTTCTCTCTTTTCTTCTCTCTTTAGCCGGATTTCTGTCCTTCCCATCCTGATCTATAATACTCCCTACTCTCCATTATCGCAATTTTCTAACATTATGTATTTTGCGCAACCTTCAGTCTAGATTTTCAGATTGTTTCTCTCCTCTTTTTACCCCCTCCCCCCTGCTCCCCCCAACTCTCTCTCTGCCCATCCCTCCTTCTCGCTCCCCTCCTCCCAGAGAGTTTTCCAAGGAGAGGGAGAAAGCCAAGGCTCGCGGTGACTTCCAGAAACTCAGAGAAAAACAGCAACTGGAGGAGGACCTCAAGGTAGGCTACTGCTAGTGTGTTATGTGTGTGCGTGTTTGTTTGTGTGTGTGTGTGTGTGCCTGTGATGGTCCATACATTTGTACATCAATTATAGACAGCTAATATAGAAAGCAAAGTTTAAAGTTTATTTACTGGGCTGGTTTTAATGTTATCACATGCTTTTCAGATGGACTGACGGAGGATATTAGACACAGGCTAGACAATATATCAGAAGAAAGTATTGCTAATCGATCAGTCTGTCTGTTGTTCTTGTCTTTGTTTGTATGGGTTTGATTACAGGGCTATTTAGACTGGATCACTCAGGCTGAAGACATTGACCCAGAGAATGAGGAGGAGGGGCATGGACGATGATAAACCCAGAAATCGTAAGTCTACACCCGGTGCGTGTGTGTGTGTGTATGTTAGTGGTAGTGGTTGAAACACCTCAAAAAGAAAAAGAGGACATTAGTTGATATTAGTTGATCAAGGTCATGACTGGACATTTCTTCCGTCCTTTTAGTATGAATTCTTACTTGAGTCTATATCAGGGACCCATATTTTAGTAGTGTTTTAAAAAAAATTGTAAAATGAGTAAATGATTGCAGTAGACGTCACTTAAGTTGCAGGTGAATTGTGGCAGGAGAAAAAAAACATTGAGGGAAAGAGACAAGATCCATGGAATAAAGGGAGAGAAAATGATGACCTTCATTTGTACTGATTCCTAAAGTGCTATCAAGGAAATTATAAAATACCACGGTGGCCATCAATGGTTTTAAAACTTGACGGTACAAATACAAACAGCCACTTAACATAACAATATATACTGGGAATTTATCATTAAGATTTTTTTTAAGTATTTTTATTGGCATTTTAAATCCATCTCTTCCCCTCTGATGCTCATTCGACATGACATAATTGCCCTTTCCTTTTTCTCTATGTCTTTAATCTGTCTTGTCATTAAGTGGATCTTCTTCACAGCAGACAAAACGTCTGTCATAGCAGAAAAAGCCAAAATGTCAAATTATAAGTCAAACGTCTTCCTTGAAAAACGTTTGTCCCCTTAATGGCTGATGGAGGGAAAGTCCAGATTGACATCTTCTTATTCATGATGGCGAAGACCTCGTCTGACACCTCTGTCTGATTTTTGATGCCGGTTTAGGGAGAGCGTTATAAGGGGACTCCTTCAGCTTGTATGTTTCTTTCTCCTGCTTGTAATCTGGCTTCTTTTCCTGCTTCTCCTCGTCCTTCTCCTGACCGCTGTTGATTTGTTGCTGAGGAGGCTGATTGTCCTCTCTCTCTCAGCCTTTCACTTTGTGGAGAGCTCAAGGTTGAGTGAGAGCTAGACATTGGACTTGTGAGTTTTCAGCAGATCCACTTCTCGCAATAAAAATTGTTTGAATTGAAATTGTTTTCAAGTAATGAACCTCTTCAAGCCTCCCATACAAGGACTATAAAGACCACCGCCCTGGCAAAAAGCCCCTGATGATGTGTGTATCTACTCAAAAGAGATGTTAACACACATTGTTTCCCATACATAGGCTGGACCAACAAAACAGATAAAGATCTGGGGGGATTTTAAGCCTTCTCTAATCACAGCTTCTTCTTGGCAGCAACTACAGATAGCAGATGTGAAGCGTTCAGGAGATCTGTAGTTCACCTTCTCTATTCTATATTTCTTTATGTCTGTGGCTGTATGTCTGGACTTGTCATGCTTTGAGAGACTTTGCTGATGCAAGATTTTTTAATGAGACTGTCACGTCTTCAGCCGCATGTGTGGTTTTCACAATAAGAGAGGCCACGAGGGAGTCAAGGGCGTGATGATCTATTTGCTTACTGTGGTTTTGCCTTCAGGAGTATCGTACGGGTGATTTATGGGTTGTTGTGTGGTCAGGACCTTTTGTATCTATTTTGTGTGCATGCAACTGTGCATGTGTGTTGGTGACCGACAGATAGACTGAGAGGATGTTAATGGCTGAGAATCATCCAGAGGTTCAAAAGCTGTTTAGATATTAGTGGAATGGAAACACACTGCATACACAGACCAACACACACACTTGCTCACCTATGTAAATTCCTTTAGAGAGGAGGGTGAGAAGAAGACGTGGGGTAGTGTGTCTGTCCACTATGCACAGTACATATACCATGACCTGTTTTTTTAAAGGCGTGGAGCTCAGCTTGCTCACATCAGTGATGAATGAATGACTAATGAAGACTTCAGATGCAGAGGCACAGCATTCATTCTGCATGCTCCTATCTCACAAACCTCTGTGGCTAATTCTTTGAAACACTGAAAGAAACTGAAACAGAGGGAAAATGAGGATCTAATCTTTCGGGGAATCTCAAGAAATTAACATGGTCAAACGAGCAATGGCCCAATTTACATGAAATTAAGGCACAACACCCCTGTGGCTAATCTGGAACAGATCTTCTTGTTTTCACCTGTTACCATTGTGCTCCTTTTTGGCAAATCAGTGCGGCAAACACATCGTCAGTGTCTGGGAGACTGGCACGTTAACAAACAAACAAACAATAACAATGTCTCTCTCCCCCCCACTTGAGCCAATTTGGAAAATGTCAAATCAGAATATTAAAATCCATCTTTCCCCCAAGCGTTACAAATTCTGGATCAGTCATATTATTTAAAACTGAAAGTAGAGTTAAAGAAAAGCCAGATAGAAAGTGTCCAATAGAGGCACATACATATGATTCTTTGAAATATTACACACAGATCTGTCCTATACAAGATGTACAAGTAATAAAAGTGCAAGTATCTGTCAGGTGCCAGATTCAGTCCATTACTTTTACTAAACGGCAGAGTTTAACAGCCGTTAGAGTTAGAAGATCTGACAAAATGATTGATAGACATGATTCGAAGTTCTGTATCAGACGGATCAATCTTCTCTGTGTTTGCAAAAGGTGGAATATCACGTTACGTTCGCTCTCCCTCGCTCCTCGATGAATGGACGCTCCTTTGGGAAAGATGAATGAGGGCAGTTAGTCCCTGTTGCCCAGGACATTTTACATAGATACACACACACATTCGCTGAGAATGGATAGGAGACTTAAAGAACAGAGGAGAAGATAGGAGCGAGTTGGAAGGGAAAATAGATGTCGAGATATAGATATATTTAGTGTGTGTGCGCGTGTGTGTGGTCGAGAGGGTATCTGGGACGGAGAACAGATGGGATTGTGGGACGGGAGAGTGACCGAGTGATCACACAATTATTCAGAGACCACATACACGTTTCTATATGTGTAAGATATATCTATCCTGCGGTCTTTACCTGCAGAAATACACGGCATGATATTGATAAATGATGTGATTAGTGTGTCATATGAAGACAGATGTTTCTAGCGTGTGCGTGGTTGTTTTCGGTGGCCGAGTAGTGCTTGTCGTTCATTGTATTGATTTAGTGTGTGCTGACAGCTTCTAAATATAATGTAAAGGGTCTCTCTCAGGACTAGGACACACACACTTGCAG